>NW_015150474.1:0-11590 GCF_000732505.1 Cyprinodon variegatus
TAAATGTCATACTTTGACTAAACTTTTTCAGAGTCAATGAAGATGATGATGGTTGTGGGCAAGATGGATCTTCTATGTCACTTAAAATTATTTCAAACTATATTTTTTCCTCTAGCCTCCAAGTAACAAACTCCTCATAAAATTATTTAATTTGTCAATTTGACCCATCAAACTGGGCAAGATTAGGCTTCTATGGAGTCACCCAGACTGCTGCAGGGCTGCTTCTCAGAGCAGGTCATGACAATTTCCTTGTGGTTTCCTTTGACTCTGAGGTTAATATGTTTATTGAAATAACGTGTGGCCATTCATTTACCACTAGAGATGGAAGATCCATTTTTTTCCAGTCCACAAATACCTGGGCTGAGCGTATTGGCAGGTATCGGATACCAATCCGAATCAACTGTGGAATGAATGAATCAGTAAAAGGAAAAAAAAAAAAAAAATCCACTGGACTCGGTTTCCAAGATTTGAAGACGTTTCGCCACCTCTTCAGGAAGCTTTCTCAATTCAAATGTCTGGATCCGCAGTGAGTTTGAGTCCTATATAGACAAGGCTTTGTATTGCTTGGAAACATGCAAATGGAAAAACGATGAGTGGGTTGTTTGGCTCCATTGTTAGCCTATAAGAGACAATACCCCCCTTTAACGACAGACCTTCAGAATCATAGACAGGTTTCAGATATTACAGGCCAACAACTGAACCAAACGACCCATTCATCGGTCACCATTTGCATGTTTCCAAGCAATACAAGGCCTTGTCTATATAAAGACTCAAACTCACTGCAGATCCAGACATTTGAATTGAGAAAGCTTCCTGGAGAGGTGGCGAAATGTCTTCAAATCTTGGAAACCAAGTCCAGTGAATTTTTTTTTACTTTTACGGAATGACTATGACCTGGATGACTGGGAATCTTCATCAGCGTAATGAATGAATCATGTATCTTGAAATTTGAATTGAGGCTTTAGCACAGATATAAATGCAGTTTATATTATTTATTAATGAATAAGCAGCAAAAAAAAGAAATGGCAATTCTTCGTAAAGTACAGTGGATGCGATCCTGATATCCATATCAGACACAGATATCTGATCCTGCTAATTAGTCAGCGGCGTCAGATGTAGGAGTTTGCCCTGAAATCGAAGGATTGACAGTTCAAGCCCTGGCTCCGACTTTCAGTGTCGTTGTGTCCTTGGGCAAGACACTTCACCTGCATTGTCTACTGATGGTGGTCAGAGGGCCCAGTGGCACCAGTGTACATGAATGACTGAATGAAGTGGGAAGGGCTTTGATCAAGTCTCCCGACTTGAAAAAGCGCTACATAAGTACAGGCCATTTACCAGTCAATATCGAAGCTGATATCCGATCCAGGTTTTTGATCAGTGCATCTCTATTTACCACACACTCTCGGTGAGCAACTCTATTGTCTATGTCCCTATGTGGTCTAAATATCTCTAATGAATTAAAAGAAAAGGGTTGTCTGGTGGTCAGTAACCCAGATACATGTGGAGAGATAATCCTGTGCCTTCTGGGGTTTCTGACATTATAAAACAGACTGAACTTGGCGTCATTATTTGAGATGGTGAGGATGTTCATATAGTGTAGCTTGGAGTAAGCATGCTACTCCTCAGTGATCTATCAGATTAAATCAGTGGAGATGGTTCAGGCATCTGATAAGGGTCCCTAATGGCTGCCTTCCATTATGAACTTTCTGGGCTAATTAAAGCAAACCCATGCAGACTAGCAGTGGTCAGAGAAATTGTATTTCTCGTCTGACCAAGGAACCTATGGAGAGCTCCAAAATAAGCTAGAGATTGTTACTGTTGGGAAGGGGTGGTGAGGTTTTCCTCCGTGACGTGTTGCTCCTGCACATAAATGGAGGGAATGATACACAGGCTAACAAAGCTTTTGTCTACAAGTAGCAGATGTGTAAATTCAGTCTAATATTACTTTCAAGAAAATTAGCTCTGGAGAAAACTCATTAGCCACCCACCTGCATTGCATCTGCTGGAGACCATTTAGATTTTTAATGACTTTATATTGTTTGCCATCATTACCAGTTTTGGTCAGGGGTTCTGATTGCACCAATTGTGATGTCACATGTTTTATCATGAAATGACGTTTATTTACTAAAATAAAATACCCTTTTTTTCTCCCCTTTGTTTTACCCTCACTTCTTTCCTTTTGTTCCTCTCCTTCTTATGGGCTTTGCTCCCTACCTTATCGACAGGCAACAGTATACTACACTCAGCTGCAGACAGTGTGACAAGTGCTGTACAGAAGGCCAGCCAAGCCCTGAATGAGCGCGGTGAGCGTTTAGGTCGGGCTGAGGAGAGGACTGCAGACATGATGAACAGTGCTGAACAGTTTGCTGTCACTGCACAAAAGGTGAGGCGTATTCAATCATGATGCATATTAAGGCATGAACCCAGTATCGAGGGTTAAAAGGCAATTGAAGCTTCTGGTTCCTTATTTAGCTACGGTGCAAAAAGCAGCTCTCAGATCTCTGCACTTTGAATATAATAATGTTTCTTTTTCCTTCCCCATTTACCATTGAAATCTCACAAAAACGAACAGCATGCTGCTTTCCAAACTTATTAAAAAAAGGTTAATCGTAAAAAAATTTCATTTCTGCTATATACCTGGAAATACTGCACACTTTAAGATTAAACGTAAAATCAGTTTTTTCTCAAAAAGTGCAAGAAAGACGAGATGCCATTAACATTCATAATAAACTCCTCCACTGCAGACAGCTTTGAATTATGCACCATAAAAGTGATGCTATGATGATTGAAACTAAATTGGAAAATGCTAGCTTGACCCTCTTGCTGCTCAAAGGAGATTCCCTGCAGCGATGAGTGACAAAAAGTCCTATAAGCAGAGAGAGAGAAAGAAAGGCTATTGTTCCTGTTCCAGAGAAAATGACTTTAAACCCCACAGTGAATCACCGTTCCTCATCCCACTTCTTTCAAATTGCTTCAGAGCTTATAAGTTTTGCACTCGTTTAGAAATACACACATGCTGATTTTCCTGGATGCATTATGAACGCTTTGATTCTCATTGCTTTTTATAATTCATATTTGTTGCTAAAGTTGCAGATGCAGAAAAAACATATTCAACTTGTTTATACAGATTCTATAAAGTTTATTTGATTTACTGATAAATAGATAAATACATATTCATGCAAGAGAAACAGCCTAGATTCTATATTAAATTTTCTTTGACTAGGTTGGTCTGAAAGCATACCACGGTGGGAAATGCTTTGCAGAGAATAAATGCATGTCAACATAATGAATGGTAATTTCTACAAATTATGGAAGCTTTTTTGAAAATCGTATTTTATCTGAAAGCAACAGATAATTTCAATAAAATTTGTATTTGCATGCATGCATATAGTTCAACTTTAACTTTTTTTTTTACAGTCGTCTTTTAACACACCGACTCCTAGCCTTCTTAGCAGTCGCAGCATAAGAAAACCTATCTGCAGTACTGTGAGAAGGTCACCTTGACTTTTTTCCTCCTAGTCCATTTCTGCAGCTTACTTTGTAGCTGCAGACAGGTATAACTGCACTGCTCAGTTTTAATAAAAACTGCTAATGTCTCTGTGATGCTCTGCTGCCCCCATTGGATCAATCTGTAGAGTTCGGTTTCATGCAATTTCACATCACTAAACCCTGCACTCCATCTGTTAATGTGTGGACTTTTTTATGCTACCCCACTTTGTGCCTTTGCATTTGGTCACCCCAATCGCCTGCCTAATGAGACCTCCCTAAAGCCAATTAAGACTGCTATTCATAAGACAGATGAAATTCAAGGGTGACTGCTTTACCTTGCAGCTCTGTTTTTTATGAAATAGCTTAAATGATGCAGGATGCTCCTTCATCCTATGATTCAATGTGTGTTTTATTGAGCAGCCTGGTATTTTATGGATTTCAAACTTTATTACCTTCTTTTTTAATTTTCTCACAGTTGTATTCTTTAACCCCCCAATTTTCCTACAGCTTGCCATGAAGCACAAATGTTAAGACCACTGCCAAAACCAGCTGGACTGGAGGTGTGAGCACAGACCAGTTGGCGCACAGAAGAGGGATTTCCAGCGTTGATTCTTTTTACATTTTTTAACATAATTAATAATTGTTAACAATGTTAACATTTTACTCTTTTTTGTTATCATACTGTGGTGCAGCACATTCCAAATAATAGTGATGCATCACGTACAGGGACTCGCAAAAGTATTCGCACCCCTATAACAGGGTTTACCTTTTCATATCATGTCATGTTAGAATAGAAAAAAATTAACTTCTGTGTAATTTATTGAGATTTTATGATGAACCAACACCAAGTTGTACATAACTATGATCTAGAGGATGAGTTGTGATGTTTTAAGGATACAAATCTGCGCATTTTTGGTTTCATCTGCAGCTTTAAAAAAAATGAAAGTGAGATAAAATGCATGTCTGTTTGGATTTTTCCAAATTTTGAGGGATTCTAATTTCAGTTTAGATTTAGACCATAACTGGATTGAATTTTTGCATTTTGAAGGAAATGATTTTACTGTTGCTCTGCTTTTATGTTTAGTTTCGTTATCCTTGTAAAAGTTGAACCCCCCACCTCTGTGAAATCTGTTGCAGCTCCTATTAAGTCCTCCTTCCTGGTCGCCCTGTATTGTGCTCAGTTTATTGCCCTAGAGCATGATTGTGCCTCTACATTTAATAATGTATGGGGTGTTCATGATGCTTTAGTATGGCAGCGTCCAATCCTCACCACACACAGTTTTTCCACTTGTCATCCTATTGAAGCCCCTTTTTCTACGTTTGTTCGGCTTTCCTCTCGTCACCCTTCCATAACGGCCAGATTTATGGACTGGCTGATTAGTGTTGTCTTGTCAGTGGATTTGCATTAAACAATACTTCACAACATATTCAAAGCATTGAATATCATTTAAAAACACTAACCCTGTGTTACAACTGTGTACCTGTCCAGTCTGTTGTGTTTGTCAGTCTTCACATTGGTGTTTTTTCACCAATGTTTTGTTTCTGGAGGCCTTAATAGAGAAGCTAATGTAAGATAATACATAAACTAATTAGGTGATTTCTTAAAACCATTGATTGCATAAAGATTTGTATAGGGGTGTAAAAGTAAAGTAGGGTGAAAAAATGTTTACCTCTTAAAGATTTATAATTTGTAAAAAGTAATTTGCATACTTGTAGCCTTTTCCACCTACTTCAGCTATTTACTGCTTTGTGTTGGTTCCAAGACAAAAATATAAATGTTGTATTATTGACATGAAATATTGGGTTTTAAGGGGTATGGACTCTTACAAAGCCCTAAAGTTTGGGAGAGAGAGAGAGACAATTTTCAGGAGAATGTTTAATGCTTCCATTTGCCAAATAAAAGTGACTAAAATTACTTTATTTAAAGGAAACCCTCGGTGTTGGTTATTAGGTTTATTTATGCACACAGCTGAGTTTTAAAGGCTGATTTATGAGTCAGTGGCTTTGTACAGCTTTCTCCTTTAAAATTATGACTTTATTTGCTCAAATTGAAATATTTTGCACCTACATTCCTAAAGCAGAATCTTCCTCAACCATTTTGGGACGATGTGGTTTATGTAGCAAACCTGTCCCTAGGTATCAATTTTCAGTGTTTCTCTTTAGTTTTTTGACTCCAGTCTTTCCTTTTGTCCATAACTTTCAGCAAGTACCAACAGTATTGGTTATGTTTCTTTTTAATGAAACATCAACAACTTTAGACTGATGGTAGAGTAGAAACACAGTTATAGATCTTTATCTCATTAGAAGCAGTACAAACTACAACACACATGTTTTAGAAGTATTAACATTTTTGTTTTTAGGGATGGGAATTACACAATGTATTATGTTACAAATGGGCTGTATGTTAAGCCAGCCTCTACTAATATTTCAATGTCTGTGGACCTAATTTTTTTTGTCCCTTTATGGGATATTTAACAATTAATCCTGACTGGTGAATACTTTAATGTGCACTAGGTAGTTCCTTTGATTTTTCTTATTTAATCTTTGAATTCTCTTGAGGTAATTGCTGATTTCTGATAAATATCCTCAACAGCAGCCATGTGTGATATATTTTTTGCTTTTTTTTGTGCATTCCCACACTAGCTTTCATGTAGGGTCACAGTTAGGATGCACCTTTTTCATTACATGTTTCGCATTGTCTAAGCCTTGACGTTACAAAGCACTGATGTAATGATCCTGCAGAGCACTGCTGAGCTCATAATGAAGCGTTCCAATTGCATCACTTCGATGTTTAGCTTTTTAATAAAGGGACGATTTATTTCTCAACAGTTAAGTTTCTTGCTTACCACAAATGTAATCTATGTTTTTTTTTGTTTTTTTGGTACGTTGGTATATTTTGCTTTAACTTGCAGAACTGTTCTCTCTTAAAACAATGTGTATACACCTTTAGTGCTCAAGGTTTTATGTTGCTTTCTCCATTCAATGTGCTCAGTTTCACTCGAAGTGTGAAAACTCTTTCTTTTTCCACTGTTTTCAGCTCTAACTGTGCAGTTGTAATGTGAAATAAATTACACAGTTACAGTAAAATTGTCTTTCATTGGTGACTCTTCTGGCGTGTGATCTGTTTGTTGCACCCTTAAAGATGTATACTTGGTGCTATGTTACATTTTTTTATTTGCTGATATTATTCTTCTATACTTTATATACACTTCATTCAATACCAAATATATTTGGAGCGTGGCATAACATCACAGTAGTGCTTGGTGGCAACTAACTGCACGCTTTGCTTTTGTAGAGGGAATACTGCTCTCATGTGGTGGAGATGGAAAAATAGTTAGATCCAAAAAAAACAATCACACTAAATAAAATGATTTTATTAGGTTATGATTTAAAAATTCCAAATTACATACTTATGTTGTAGATATCTTTACCATCATAGTCATTGGTACATTTTGGAACATAATTACTTCCTCTACAGGAGTTAAACGTATTTCAAGTTACCTTTAGAATCACAGACTTCCTACACACTCCAAATAAATAATAATTAGGTTGATTTTTGTCTCTAAATTGCACTTAGGTGTGATTTGGATTTATTGTTGTTTTTCCTTTGTTGCCCTGTGAAAGACTGGCAACCAATCCAAATTCACCCTGTTTCTCCCAGGGACTGCTGGAGATGGGCACCAAGTAGAGACGGATGGATGTATGATTGTCTGAAACATATGAATAACAGAGCTGCTCAGAAGCCTGTTGAGTTAAAATTACTTAGCCTAACCTAGCCATTTAATAAGTTTCATAAGCAATCATATTGGTAAATCTGTTACCATGGTGACATATTTTGGGGGTAAGGAACAAGATTAAGTTAAAGCTAAAAGGTGGATCCTGAGTCTGGATTTGCATTTATTGCATCTGATGTAGAGTCTACATGGTTTATTATCTTACTTTAAATTAAAATAAAATATATTTTATTGTCCCTTAAGGGGAATTTGGTGAAAGCATAAGAGCAGTGACTGCAAAGTAAAGGCACACCAGAAATTATAGAGACAAATGTACAATGCAAATCATACAGGACAATAAATATGCTTCTGACCAATTGTAATGCTTTAAGGCAGTGGTACTTTCCAGGTATCTAAAAACAAGGTATGCATAATCACAGTAATATAGTACAAGATTATGTCAAACCTGCTATTCTCTGGAAAGTAGTTTAGTGTTATTAAGGAGACATAAGGAAGTTGGATGGATTAGAGGGAAATTATTGCTTAAAACAGTTGATTTAGCTAAGAGAAACACTCTATTACAACCTCACAGAAGGTATAATTTTTGTTTGAAGGTACAAACAAATTCATCATTACTTTGCAATTTACCAGGGATCTTATCATGAGTTTGATAGTATTATTTTTTAATTAACGGCCAATACATTTAACATTTCTGATGTATTGCCGTAAATGCACAAATCTGGATTTATAGAATAAATCTGGATATATAGAATCTTGCAAAGCTATGGTTTTCATTTAACACAAAGCACCCAATAAACAGAGTCTTTGACATAAAAGACAATTTAAGATGTTAGTTTAATGTTAGTTTAGAAAATTTCTGTTTAAAAAAAAATCTTGTCTTAAAATCTTTGTTTTTTTTTTTTTTGTTATATATTTGTTAGTTAACCTTCATAAAATATGTTGCTGATAAGAATCCATTAAATTCTTAGCTTGTTTTTGTCCTCCATGCTTTTTCTTTCTCAAAATATTTTTTCACCACTAGGGGGTGCAGTACTCCTTAAAAAGACCTCAGCTGTGCCCTGTTACTGTGTCCAATTGATTATAGATTCCTACTCTGATTGAGTTCAGTTTGTGTATTGATACTTCTGTTAGATCGAATGTGCAAATTAAAAACTATTGGTAATTGCTGCAGTTCGTGACAGCGTAATAAAGTAGCCAGGGATGCTATCAAACAGTCCACAGGAAGTTGAATTGCAAAAAAATATGTCAGACAGTGGATTTGACTATGTATTAATACTAATGTACTGATATGGCAGATTTAAGAAATCCTGAAATATTAAATATAATATAGGCTTTGAAATGGCTGTTTTTCAAAGATTTGTACTGATCTAATCAATGGTTCAAATAACTCTACCTTTGGACATCAATGAAAGAAAGCCATTTGAATCATCTGACGGGGCACTCAGGGAGTCTGAGGGAACCTCTTAGGCTCTTAGATGGTATTATTTTTACAGGCATGGATACAAATGTGGTTGATATATTTTATACATACCAGCACTTCAATTAAGCAGCATTTCAAAGTTACTTTCAAAAAGTTAACTCTAAAAGCAGACAGTTTACATTTTTATTCCACACAAATTTGTATATCTCATTTCTTTTTTTATTCTGATTATTCTTTCCAGCTGATAATACTAAATACTGAAATTTAGCTTCACAGAAAATAAATTAGCATAGGACATATGAAGGCAGGCTAAACATGGAAATCTGTTTTTTCTCCCACACAATTTTCCACAGATATGTTTTGATTCGTTCATATAAACAGCCGGCTTCAAATCCATTCAACTTTCTTTGCATACCCTCCTTTGTGTTGGTGTTAGTGAGGACTTGCTGGTGAGTTCTGGGGTCAGCAGTCTTCCTATTAATGTATAGGGCACAACAAAAATTAGTGTTAATACAGAGAGGGAAGTCTGGGAGTCTATAGTGAGATTGCTGCCCCTGCGACCCAGTCCCGGATGAAGCGGGAGATAAGTATGAGAATGTTACTGTATGTGTTGCAGAAAAAAAAATAAAAAATACCACAGCGCTTCACCCTGAATCCACCATCTCAATGTAGCACGGTGGTGGCTTGGTTATGCTGTGGATATGTTTTCCTTTTGAGCAGAGGGGGATAATGGATTAGAACATGTTAATGTCCATTCACCCTATAAAGTACTATTAAAAACACAAACATTAGTGGGTGTAATGGGACGAAACATAAAAGTTGAAAAGCTTAGAAATACTGTAGTTCTAATTACATACAAATACAGTATACTACTGCTATCAGTAGTACACAGTAGCACCTAACTTCTTTCTTGAGGGATTGTTGCATAAACTGGAAACCTGGGTGAGTCAAATGTCACCTTCAAAGACACATTGGCATTCCTGTCAGACCAGGAAGCGTGAGACTCAGCAGAATTTTATCGGTTGCCTTACCAAGAACCCAGCCAGCCAGCCAGCCGTCCCGAGGGCAGCTCATTTTTAATCTGCTATCATCCCCAAAGGCTCAGCGGAAGTAATTACAGGTTACACCCAAAGGTTAGAAGTACAAATGCACTGAACTGCACCTCCAGGTTTCATTATCACATACACATCTTTGCTGTGATTTTTCAATTTATCAGGACTTGATTTACCTCGAAGCAACTCTTTAATACCTTTAACAGAAATTTTTCACCCTCATTCTAGGACCTGGGATAGAGGGAGGCAATTGTGTCAAACCACCTGGACCAAACGAATATGCTTAAAACCTAAGTTATGAAAACGCCTCCAAATTTTATATTTAACTGAAGTTAATTTGGCATATCTTAAAATATAGTTGATTAAAATGATTAAACAAATTAGAAGGTGAACCAAAGGAATATCCTTTAAACTCAAATTATGGAAAGGGCTCTAAATTTTATATTCAATTTGAATAAATCCAGCATTTTGTTTTTATTCAAATCATCTGCATTTTGTTTTTTTTTTACAGTACATGTGATGTTTTCATTCATAAAGGGGGAAAATAAACCAACCAAACCTGTAAATGCTCCAATTGTTAAATCCATAAATAAATGAGACTAAAGCAGATTTTGGGATGCCACTAAACAACAGCGAGAGCCATTAGCCACAAATAGAGAAAAATGGAACAGTGTCAAACCTTCACATGAGAGGCTGACAGGGATGGAGGATTTTTCCTGCTCTCAGCTTTGGAATGTGATGCCTCAGTCTTGGACTTTGTCTTGCATTATTGGGGCTCAAAAAGGGTTTTAGGTTGTTCAAGGCACAGTAGCTTTTTAAAAACTAGAACGTTCAACTTCCTTTGATCTTCGCCTCAAGTGTATGTTATAAAAAAACGAACAAATCAACTTAATCTTAGATTAAAGAAAGCAACAGAAGATGTCCTGCAATATTGGTGGTTATCTTAGCAAATGCATTTTTACTACAATAAATCTAAATGAAGCCAATTTATCTTAGTTTCACAGAAAAAGCGTTTTAAAAATTAGTAATCAGTAGTTCAGTAGTTTATATGGTGAACATTTTATCACTCTAAGTGTTATATATTACTATGTTAACTGAAGAATTTAGTTCAGAGATTGGGTATTTCTGCGCTGTTGCATTTATTAACTTATTTGTTTATTTTAATGTTTATTCAATACATATAAGTGGTTCTAGTGGAACAATGAATATTTTTTAATTCTGTCTTTTGTGCTAGAAATTGTTTTTTTCTTATTTTTTTGTTGCTTGATATTTGCGTTAAGTTTTGGAAAAACATAAAGAGAGAGTTAAGGAAATTAAGTTCTTGGGAGTAGTGATAGACAATAAGATTTGCTAAAATATCCAGAAGTATTGCGATATATATATAAATATATATTTAAATACATATATAGGCCTATATATGTGTAAATATATATATATATTTATGTATTTATTTATTTTTTTGTGTGTGAATATTAAAAAAAACCTTTACAGGAGGGTTAATACTAAAGCAGAACATCCTGCCATCAGTACAGGACATTATACACAAAAACATGGTCTGCACATCAGAACAATAATCTGAAGCACAGTAGAATAGCTACCTTTTGAAGTGATCTAGTTAATGTCTGTGCTTCAATCTAAATCAGATGACTCTTAACATACAGTTCAATCTCTAAACACCCTGATGATCTAAAAAAAAATTAAGTGTGAGAAAAATAATCAGAAAGGATAAAACACTTGTTTACATCACACAGGCAAGGCAAGGCAAGGCAAGGCAAGCATTTTTTATGTATAGCACAATTCAGTACAAAGACAGTGCAAAGTGCTTTACACGATTAAAATATAGGAAAATAAAACAGCATCAAAGCAAGTAGGGGAAAAAAAATAAAAACATGCAG
>NW_015150474.1:11974-34479 GCF_000732505.1 Cyprinodon variegatus
ACAGTACTCAAAGACCTGGTTTTATTTTACCCATGGTTAACAGCAGCCCTTTTTACTTCAATGCACATGTCAGCACTTTATTTTCTCCAAAAAACTCTGTTTCCAGGACACCTTTACATAAAAAGATAGGGTTTACATAAAGATATCAGGGCGCCAAGTGATGGTTTGCAAAAAAAGACATGGGCAGATGATTAAAGCATGGATGTGGGTAAATTCTTAAACTGAGGATGAGAAAAGCACATTAGAATAATAAAATAAACAGGATTAATTACGGGTTAATACTGTGACACAATTAAAAAGCATTTCCTGTTTGCTCTTGGTGAGCTAAGTTGATCCAAATACAGTCCAATTCTTTAAACAGTACTAAACTTTACCGTACAGAGTTGGCACCTCTGATTTACACCATATTCTTGTGTTAGATATTTCTTGTTTGCCCTCATGTGTCAGTCTCCTTTTCCCTACAGTAGCTCCCTTCTTGCCTCTGTTCACACCTGCTCCTAATCTGATAATTAGCCTGGTCTTTGTTTCTCTCTCCCATTTCTTCTCCTCCTGTTCAGTCACTCTTTGCTGGTTTGTTGCATTACCTTGTCCCCTTCTTGTTGTGAGTAATCCTGGTTTTCAGCTTTTTTATTTTTGTGGATTTATGTTTTTGGATTTTTGCTTCTGTTGAACTTCTAGTAACTACTTAGCTTTTGTGTCTGCATTTGGGTTCTGTCAAACTTTTACCCCCATTGTGAGGGTATTGGGGGAAGGGTTATTTTCTTTTTGGAACTCTCTGAGGTTTGTTCTCAATCAGTTAATTGATGTAATTTCTAGTTACCCTAACCTGAGCCCATTGAGAAAACGGAAAAAAAAAGGCAAGACTCATATCCGATGCGATCTAAGGTAGAATTTGAGAATGGAGCATTTAGGGTCACCTCAGCTCTTTCCTACAGTGACTTGGCAGATGTGTAAGTGAGTCGAGGTGCACAACAGCTGCTCGCTCTAAATCGAGCAGTCTATTCTTCTAATTCCCCTCCCTGCCTTTGAGTTCCCGTGGTGTCCAATGTCAAATGTACTAGAGTCATCATTTATTATGCTGAAGTTGCCTTTCGCTACTCTATCTACTGTATCATTCTTCCAAATACATATTTTTACTCAAAGTATTGTTTTTTGTTTGTTTTATTTTTTGTTTTGCTTATTTCTTTTTATCCTTTAATTTGCATATCAACCTTTTGGCTTTAAATAATAAAAAAAGGAAGAATTCACATTTCAGTAATCCGCTGCGGGAAAATAGCACAGGAAGACAAATGTGGTTCAGTGCAAAAGAAGTGCTGTGACCTAGTTCTCTGTCAAGTGACTGTGCTATTTGAATTTTGTTTAGTAATGTTGATTTATTGGTTCTGTATGCAGAACAAACCATGAAGGATGCTAGAAAGTTCCCAAAAAAAAGTATGAAATCTCATGGGTGAAGGGCACAGGGTACAGATGAATCTCAATCAATTACAATATTATTATTATTATTTATTTGAGTAATTATATTTAAATAATATTATAAAACAATTACATTATACATAACAACCAAATGAGTTCCAGGCCTATAAAGTGACCTTCTTTATAAGCCTGGAAATCAACACTACTCCAGACATTTTTAATTCAGAAAGCTATCTGGATGGGAAGCGAAACGTCTTCGAACTTAAAAAAAAAACCTGGTACAGTGTTTTTTGGTTTTTTTTAACAGTTTTCTTTTTAATTCTTAGTCTGAGGCTTTGTATGCTTTCCATCTCAAATAACAAACATCAATACTTTACCTGGAATTCAGTAAGGAATCAAAATAAAAACAAAATGAAATCAGATTATAAATCTGTTTAAAAGTGGAGCTCCTCTGATTAACTCCCTCATAATCACATTTAAACTTGATGGATTGTTTCTTGTTGCTTAAAGTTAAACTCTAAGTCAGTTAAGATTAAAATCTATATATGAGATAGATAGCTGTAAAATGTCTATTTGAATATACCCCTTTGAAAAGGATCCAGGAAAAATGTTAAGCCATGTTATGGATAAAGTGAAGATAGTCAGGTAGCTGTTTTGTTTAATGCACCTTTTTTTTCATTAAAGGGTCTCCTAATACAATAACTTTTGTCTAAAAGTGTAATGATGGGTTATAGCCAGTGGTAGTACAATAGAGAGGGGTCACAACCTGTAAGGGGGTGGGGAAGAAGAAGGTTGTGTGGTAAAATTCTGATCATTGTGACCTTAAATACTGTATACAGAGGAACAGTACAAGTAGCACTATTTACCCCTCAGATGTTGCAATACTTATTGGTCGTCCATGTGAATACTGTACAGTAATAGTCATTTTCACAATTTCCTCATTACCTACATTCATGTACCTTGTATGTTTTTGTATGTTTCTTTCAGAAGGCTATAGTTGCAAATTCGATTAGTATCCTTTGTTTGCATTTACCATTATGTTTTGAGTTAAAGGTTATCCCGAATCGTTTCAGCAGGAGAACCTTTCCTATCCATGATAGTATTTTTACTGTTTACTTTTTTTGAAGGGTGAAGAAACAGAAGCTAGGGGCTATAATTACACCATTTAGAAAGCAACCATGGATAGGTTGATGTTTGCATTGGAAAGACTAGTGAATAGCATGACCCCCTTGGTCACCCACTATAATAGAAACCAACTATACTCCCCAATGTCCTCTTACAGGCTCTGAGATGGATCGATTCTGGTGGGTCTTAATATTCCATTTAATTTTTTTTTTTATAAACATGCAGAATTGTTTTGGCTTACTTGAATAACATTCCGCTGCAGTTCTGCTGCATCAATCTGAGCTAGCTAGGTAGGTCTAGAAATTTGCTTCATTGTTGGGATTTATTTCACCACCTACGCATGATTTGATCATTTGAATTTTATCTGCATATTAATGAAAGCACACAAACTAAAAAAAAGCATGAACTGCCTGCTGAATTGTAAGTGAAATTGGGTTGAATTTTAAATGAAGATAAAACTAGTTTGCAAGTGTTTTGATACACACCAACCTTTTGAAGATCAATAGTCAAGGCCAAGTGTTAGGTAACTGAGGTATTTATTTTGCCCTACATAATGATAAAAAAACAGCTAGTCCAGCAGTTGTCCAGCAGACAGTTGTTGAGAACCTCTAAGATGACCAAACCAAAGAAAATCAGTACTAAGCATTGGGCTGTCAAGAATAGACTAATACAAGAATGGTAATGGGAAGTTAGGTGTTAGGGGGCAAAAAAAAAGTGTGTGGATATAACTGTTGGGTTTTAATCCAGAGAAATGTTAGTTTAAAAGATTAAAAGGAAATGATCAACACAGAGACAGGATTTTGTGACGTCAGCGTCTGCAGAGCGGAGAGAAGATGATGGCTCGGAAAACCAGCACCTTCTCACACAGATCCCTTCATGGCAAAGCCTTTTATTAAGAGTTTACAACATCATAAGGCGGGCCTAAAACAGAAGACCCAGTAATNGGCCTAAAACAGAAGACCCAGTAATGATTATCTGGGAGGATGCAGGTAATAAGATAGTGTGAATTGACCAACTGGCTGGATGGAAGTCACACAACCATGTGATTCTGCCTCATGACCTACAGGAGGTCATAAAGGTTTATGACCCTTCTGGTTGAAACACAGGATAGAAATGTAGGATCTTCTTTCTTTCAATGTTTCATATGTCCACACAATAATTTTATAATTATCACTCTAACAATAACCAGTTCTTCAGTGGATTTCTTGTGTAAATGCTGTAACAGAGCCAAAGCATTCTGCTGGATATATCTATGTAAATGTAAATGTAAAAAAATTCTGTAAATATACCAGAATTAGCCAAAGGGCATTGTTTTACCTGTAGTCTGCAGCAAGATATCTACAAGCAAACAAACAGGCAAACAGAACATCTTTAGACAATAGCAAACCATTTATAACACAAATGAGAGAAAGCCATGAAAATTAGATCTTTCATAAAAATGAGGTGGCCTACAATTTTCACAAACCTTGTGGTAAGCCTCCCCTGAACTTCAAGCATATTGCCTAGATTAAATACATTACTATATGAGGATCTCAAAGATTGGTCAAAAAAGTGATGAGGCACAGTCTACAGCTGCTTGAGGTCCAGCAGTCTGGGCTTCCTTAACACTTCAGCAATGTCAAAGGTTGGTTGCCTCCATGCCACACAACACTGATATAATCACTTACCTAAAAACTACCACAGACAGGTATTAGGAGTTTATACTGTACAGTACACACTTTTCTGATAACAGATATTTCTGGGTCAGAAATACCTCCTTTGTTGGTCTGATATACTTAATTGTTAAGATGGAGTTTTTAAAGTTTTCTTGAGTGAAAGCAAGAAGGATCTAATGTAGTAGGTGTTTACTTGACCGCAGTAACATGCAGGCTTCAATAAAGCCATGATATAGGCTTAACTACTTTAGAAGCACTCTTCTTGCGCCGTCAGATGGATAATTGTTTGGGTGTGGCGTATGTTAGACTTACAGTATCACACTGTCTTTAGTAGATCGCAAACAGTAGCATACACAAACAAGGAAACTGACCCTTGGTAATGTTTTCTCATACACTGTTAGGGATAGATAGGTAGGGCACACAAAAATACTGTAATACAGGTAAAAAAAACATTTCAAACATTTGAAAAAAAAGCTGATGGATTACCAAATTGAAACACAATCTTGCATTAAACAGTTTAATGAAGCGTTTTGGACTTATCTTCCCATATTAGTGTTAACCCAGTTTCAAAATGATAACCAGCGTCAAGGGATGCAAATACACTTTCCCTCAGACACTAGTTTAAAATCAATGGATTTGCATCAATTTGACTCAGTCTCACCCCTCCTGTCATTTATTGCATTTGCCCTCTGAGGACATTCGTTCAGAGGAGCCTTTAATACTCCTGTTTCCTCCAATCCTTTAAACAGGACATCAACATGCAGACAACACCCTGTAGGTTTGCAGTGCCTGCTGTGCAAAGCCTCTAAATTACACTGGAATATGCAGCAGTGAGGGCTCATAACAAAATCTGTCACTTCCTGTTTGTCTGTGATCCATTACCACAGCCTGTTTAATATCTTCCGTATTCTGATAGAAGACTAAGAGTGGGAGGCACTTTTGGGGTCAGTGAGACGATATTGCTTATTTTTACTTTTTCTCTGTCTTAGACAGAGGTTACTGTAGTCTAGAGATCCAAGCAGCTAGAATTTGTATCCGTTTTTCTATTGACTTAAGAGGTTTGTCTACTGGATAAATTGGGTGAAAAAAGCGTAGTGCAAAAAGTGTGTATCAGCAAAGTAACAACAATCATGGCACTAACACCAGAGGGCAACAGTTAACATGAATTAATTAGATTGACTGGGACACCATTTTCTCTGCTTAGAGCATTAGCATTCTATCCACTGTTACCTCACATTCCCATTTTCATTCCTTGCAAATTGCATCAGATTAAGCAGACAAAGATGCTCTTAAATCATGTTGCATATTAAGTGCCACTTTTCTATCAACAATTTACAGCAAATCTGTATCCATTTTTCTTGACCAGCCATGTTCAGAAGTTCATGACGTTTACCACTGAGGGGCACTGCAACTCAAGATTAGTCTTGGAGCTGAGGAACCCTTGTGAACCTTCAGCATAGTGCACTAACTGAGATAGTGTCCATTGCTCACTTTAGTACCAGCCCCTTCAAGTTACCCCAGTTTGCAAAATCTGCTGACTCCACCCTATGTCCCCATCTCTACTGCAATATGACTTTTCCACTCCACCCCTAAAGAAAGTTTCTTCTTTTTCCTTTCCTTCTTCCTTCATCCTCTCATTTGCTTTCATATATCATATTTTTTCTTGCAAGCACCAGCTCCATTCCAGCTACATTTAGTCTAATCCTTCTAATTCAGCTAATCTAATTTTCTGGTTATAGTGACACTGCTGATTTCCACAGCTGGTTTTGTGCAGTCTCTTACTCTGCACCCTGTTATTCTATTCCCGCTAGAGCATGCTCTTCCTTACTTGCTTATTCACTTTACTCCCTGAGAACAAATGATTGACAGTATATGAATCTTTCATACTCATCTAAAGATTTTTCAAATCTGTAGCTGGTTATTTTAACATGATGCAGTTTAATCTTAGACTTCATCTTTGCCTTTATATTCACTAAATTGGTAATCTACTAAGTTTGTCATTCAAATAATCTGCTCTTTGGAAGAAGCACATACAGTGACATGCAGTAGTACTACTTGTTGCACTTGTTGCACTTGACATCTTTTATACTATAACTTGAGTATTTTATAATCTATTACATTTAAATGTGAAAAATCAAGTAAAAAGAAAATCGGTAAAATGGCTTCCAATTTTTTTTTTTTATGAATAAAATTCTGGTATGAGTGGCATGCATCCTTAAGTCAACTTACTTTACAAACAACAGGCCTAAACTGAGAGGTCAGGTAAAGAGGGCATAAGAAAGGGAATCGGACAAGACAACTGTAAGTCTGGTCTTTGTGAAAGAGAGGGTAGAAGAGAACATATCTGATATGTAGTTAGCCACAAGCCACTTACTGAAAAAGGTGTTCTGCTCATATAAAACTGAAAGAGAACATTTTGACCGACATGCAAAATACTAAATGTAACACTAACACTGAATGCATCATCCCCACTGTGAAACATGGAAGTGACACCTGTCAGGATGCTTTTCCTCAGCTGGGACAGGAAGGCAGATCTAATGGGAAGCTAGAGGGAGCTTAAGGTAGGGAACATTTGGAAAATATTTGAAACTAAGGTAATTGTCCCCACAAAACAGGATGAAAACCACAATTATACAGTCACTTCTCCACTGGAATGGTTTAAATCCAAGAATATTGATGACTTTGAATGGTGTAGTTAAACTCAAGTCCTAAATCTCATTTACACTTCATTAAAATGCTTAATGAATTATGTTCACCAATAGCCTTCAATCAATTACCTGATCTGATTTTGTTTTGCAAAGAGGAATTGGTAAAGGATTATTAAGATATCAAAAGATAGAGACCCTATAAAATAAGATCAAGGATCAATAAAGATGCACATCAAACTTTCCAATTTAGTTTTATCAATATTCTTTAAACATCTACTATTTTTGTTTCAACTAATGATTATGCACTTTTTTTTTTTTTTTTTTTTCGTTTCATCACTTAAAAAACAAGTTACGGTAAACCAGAAATAGCGTTCATTAAAAGTTAGTGGCATCCAGTGGATGTTCTGCATGTCTAAGTGATAACTAAGGTCTTATTAACAGACAAAAGGAATTTTCTTGGTGGAAATCACTGAAGAATCAGAAATACTTTAACAATCCCAGAGGGAAATAACTTTTGTTACACACTCCAAATACGAAAAATAATATAATATAAATATATACACATATAACTCTCTGGGAAGACTGAGTATCTAAAAGTAAGTGTCTCTGCGCTTACTTTTTAATTATATTCTCTGATAA
This sequence comes from Cyprinodon variegatus, assembly GCF_000732505.1. Lineage (NCBI taxonomy): Eukaryota > Metazoa > Chordata > Actinopteri > Cyprinodontiformes > Cyprinodontidae > Cyprinodon > Cyprinodon variegatus. The sequence continues at coordinate 19,455 of NW_015150474.1, forward strand.
GATTGGTGTCATTTGTACTGCACAGTCCACTTTAGTCCTTGCTTTCAGTGGTAAAATTATCCTTTTTATTATCATATTTCTCTGCAGCCCCTTTCTGCTTTGCTTTTTTTCTCACTCTGAGTCCATCTATTGCTGCACCTCTGTATTTGACAAAACATTTTTTTCAGCTGCTTGAGAAATTGATCTCTCCATCGCTTCTCTGATCTCTATTAATCTGTTATCTTGTAAAAGTACAAAATGATAGAGGGGGGGAAAAAAATTCTACTTTGCGTAGGTGTAGAGGAATCGTGTCAGTCTCAGTGAGAGGATTAGAGCCAGGAGAACCAGACACTCACAAGATCTGAAAGTGGGCCGAACGCAACAACATCCTTGTGTCACCTCTTACCATGTGGGTGTGTTTGTCCCATCTGACAGCACAAGTAAAAAAAAAAAAAAAAAAAAAAAGCGATATTCCAATATGTGTTTTTCTGTTGTTTCCTTTTTTTCCTCCCCCATCTGGCCCTCTGTTTAGATTAGTCTTTACTATCTCACTACTGCTTCAGCTGTTCCTGTCTGTCCTTTTCCCCTTGCCACCTGTGGCCCAATTGTGGGTTTATAGGGCAACACTGACGATTATAAGTCTGACTTCTTTCATTTTCTCCCAGAGGGTGTCAAAGGACTAGAATACCTGCCCTATGCACTGTCCAATTTATTAGGTACACCTAGCACACCTTCCATTGTGTTGGATTTGCTTTGAGGTTGCATTGGATGGGCATGGATGATGCATTACAAGACCCTTTTTAAGTGTTTTTCTTTTTTCCCAGTTTTTGCTCTATCGTAATCTCCCTTTTGTTCTTTGTTCTAGCTTCTTGTCCCCAGTGGAAAAATGGGTGGGTTTGAAATGTCTGCAATGCAGCTAAATCAATGGTCTTATTCTTTTCATTTTTTTTCTCAGATAAAAAAAAAATCAGAAAAAAACATCCAGACCTGCTACTAGTTGTGAGATCTACTTTGGCTTAAGTGTCTGAATTAGAATGGGTGTTATGTCCATCTATCAAATCCTCAAAGAGGAGAAAAAAATGGCACACGCTGCTCTCTCCTCAGCGTGGCTGCACCACTACAAAGAGGCACAGATAACTCAAAAGATATACAAGAATTCTTTAGTATGAATTGATGGCTGTGGAATGAAAAAACATACTAAAAAAATTAAGAAAATGGGAGATGAATGTGATAAACATCAAAGCAAACCATGCCAAACACAGTTTTATCAAATTTTCCCGACAGACCATATTTTCTTATAAGATCACACGGAACTGCTAGCATCAGACACTCAAGTGATATTTCCAGAACTCTCACTGTTGAATAAGCTTCCTTACAATCTGTGTAAGCCACCTAGACAGGTGTTTTCCATCGTACATTGTCCTTCTGTTTGTTTCTGCTCTCACACCTCAGTCAGCCCCCACACAAACACAGCAGGTGAAGCAGCACTTCTCAGTTCCCTCCACACACAAAAGAGTGTAAATATATCCCTGACTTTGGGAGTTTAGCTTTAATCCATATTGAACATATGGAGCATCCAGTGTGACATTACAGAAACTGCAGTCACCAAAAATGTAAAGGTGTATTGAAACTAAGTGAAATTATATATTTTATGTTACACATTTGAAAAGTTACCCTACCATGTACATTCAATGGTTTAATGTTTGGTTATAATTGACTTGTAAAACCAATCAATTGTCTAATAAGAGACATACTCAAATAATGGTGTTTACATAAATAATATATTTATGTAAATTATCCTTACTGAAAGGTGAACAATGAGGAGGGTCATTGGACAGGAAGCCGTCTTGGTGAAACAGAGACAGGCATCTCTCAGAAACTTTAAAAAGCATTGTTAAAAGAGTTTAAGTTTTAAAAACAAACTTTTTTCACATTCAATTTTTTAAGTCTCAAGTCAAAAAATATGTTTATAGTCATCAGTAATAGAGGACAATAAGAATAATTCTAGATTTCCTATTAATACAGTTGCCAAACTCACCCAGAGCCATAGCTCTGTTGAACTGTCCACCCCACCTGCTCTTAGCAGTAATGATTTTATGGGATTCTTTATTAAGAGATTAATTCTATTAAAAACAAGACCATTGCAACCCCTCTTAATATGATTATCTCCGGAAGGTCAGGCAGCATCTGAGATAACTATAGAATCTGAACTGGGCTTAGACTATTGTGTGCCAGTTGAGCTTTTAGAGTTAGCAAGAACTATTACCTTCATCCACTATATTAGATCCACTTCCATCCAAGTTATTTAAGGAAGTATTCCCTCTTATTTCCGCCTCCATTTTACTGTAGATGATGTGATTAATCTATAACCTGAATCCGCCAGATGGATTTGCTCCTCATATCCATCTGGAAACCTTCCGTTGAAGTAATTTTGGGAAGGGGCGAAAATACTGGTTAGCCGATTGGCCTATGTTGGTGATAGACGGGCCAAATAAACCAATCAGATCAACGAAGCATATGACGTACTAACAGAGCGACAACGAAAACACAACCACAAGCCAGGCGAAACCAGTCGGGAGAAGAGCAAAAACATCTTTTCCTCTGAGAAAAGCCTCCAGAGCAGTGTTTTGCTCTTCTTTCAGTGAAGAAATACTCTGTAATTTCGATAAAACTTGCTCGATATCCATGCTAACGCTAGTTTCATCGGCTGAAGCCGCCATGTTCTTTAGACTGAACTGTCGTGCTTCTCGTTACGTCACACCTCAACCCGCCTCAAAGCCAACGCTGATTGGACGTTCGTTTGGTGAACGGCTCCAAATTTTCTTTAACGGAGAGTCTCCAGACTGATCTGCGAGTGAAACCTTGAAAGCTTGCGAGATCAGGATGGTCTCACGAGGCTAATTAATCTATCCCTGTTACAGGGATATGTTCCTCAGGGTTGTAAGGTAGCAGCAATTAAACCTTCACTTACAGTAAGAAACTGTCTGTTGACCCACATGACAATTATAGACCTATATCTAATCTTCCTTTCTCTAAGATTATTGAGAAGATAGTTGCTAAACAAATTTGTAACCACTTACACAATAATTAACTTTTTGAAGATTTTCAATCTGGTTTTAGAGCTCATCATAGCACTGAAAATGCTTGGTGAGAGTAAATAATCATATTCTCATTGCTGCAGATAATGGACTTGTACTGTACAGTATCTGTACTTGTCTGACTGTTAGGTCTGAGAAGTGAATTTGATACAGTTGATCATAATATTATTTTAGAAAGACTTGAATATTTTCTAGGAGTTAAAGGAACAACATTAGGCAGGTCACTTTGTTCATGTTAATGATCAATCTTCCTCATACTCCAGGATTATCAATGGAGTACCGCGGGGATCAGTGCTAGGGCCAATTCTCTTTTTGGTAGAATTATTAGCCAACATGGGATTCATTTCCACTGTCATGCTGATGAAACTCATGTCTATAAATCCAGATGAAACTAACCCATTCACAGACTACAGGAATGTGTTGAAGACATTAAAACCTGGATTTCATGTATTTATTTATTTTCATTTATTTATTAGTTTCAGGCAATTACATGCATTAAAACATACAAGTTAATGCTTGTTCATCAAATTAATCTTATGAGTGATATTATAAATAAATAAAAAACAGAACAAAATAGCAGGCTTGAAAGGAGTGGGAAGAAGAAGCTTCTTAAATCCCAGTCTGATGCTCATTCATAGTAAGCATATACATATATATTTCCAGCTATTTTTTTTTCCCTTAACGGCAACTTGGAACACAAAACTGTAGGAGCAAAAGGAGTTAAAATAAAAAAATCTATCATAATAATAATATATTTTCGGTACTGAGAAAAAATAAGCAAAATCACAATCATGTTACCTGAGCAGTTAATTAATTGCATAGTATATTTTTGTTTTTTAGCATACCAGCAATGATAAATTTCAAAAGATAGTACTAGTTTACACAATATCAACAAGTAGAGAGAAATACCAACAATGGTAATGGAAGAATTACAAGCACACATTAACATACAGTAGTGTACATGTAAGACCCTCTCTGAAAATACTGTGACCAGATCAATTGTCTGAATAGGATTTTAGATCTTTGAGTATTTTTGCATTGTTTATGTTGTGAACTTAAGCTGTTCCAGAGTTTCACTCCACATACAGACACATAAATACTTTTCGGAGTTGTTCGAACTCTGAGTAATGTGAACTCACCATAGCCTCTCAAATTTGAACACTCTGCAAAACCTCAAATTTGTTTTGTAAATATTCAGGCAGCATTTTCTTAAATGTTTTGTATAGGATAATAGAAGTGTAATATTTGACAAGATATCCAAATCTGAGCAACTTTGACTGAAGGAAAAGCTTGAGTATGATCAAAATACCCAACCTTGTGAATGACGTGCATCACTCTCTTCTGTACTGTAACTAAAGGATTATTTGTGTTTTGGTAGGTGTTTCCCCACACTTCCACACAATATGTGAGATATGGAAGAATCAAGCTACAGTACAGGATACAAAGTGCATCTACATAAAGATGTGGTTTGATTTTATTCAAACCTAAAAGGCTTTTGGATATTTGTGTGTGTGTGGGTGGGTGTGTGTGTGGATGTGTCTGATGTGAGGCTTCCATGACAATTTATTATCAATATAACTCCCAAAAAATTGTTGTCACTTACATTTCCAATTAGTACAACTTCAGTAATGGATGGATGAGACAAAACAGGAGTTATTGTCTTTGGACCAGAGTCTGAAAAAGAAGCTGATTGGTCAGTCACTTAATTTGGATGGTTTTAAATTGATTTGAATTGATCAAAGTTGTTCTTTTTTTATCAGAACCCGCCATTTAAATGCCATATTAAAGAGGTTTCTAGAATTTCCTTCTTTCTTTTCCAGAATATTGCAATAATTAGAAATATCCTGTACAGGGGTGATACTTAGAAACTATTTCATGCTGGAATATTGGAAATCTTTACTATGAAAAATTTCTTTACTTGAAATGTTTGTTTTGATCCCCTGGCAAGACCTTTAAGGACTACACAAATACATTTTAGATTGAGTTTTTAAAACCATCTTTGATGAGCTTCAGGCATGACTAAACTTTCATTTATTTTCTACTTACATTTCTATGCCTTGTCATAATTTTTTACTTTTCACTGTTTTTTCCATGTAATTATAGACTACATTTAAAATTGAAGCTTTTAAACTTTAACTATTTGCTGTGGGTTTAGAGAATCTACTGTATGTCCCTCAATGCTCAGTGCTGTCCATGTCCTGCTGCCTGCATGTCTGGTTGCTGTGACAGACAATTAGTGGTAGCAGAAATGGCTTTTCATGCAAACCCATTCTCCCTGAATTCCCTTGTCACAGCTCATTGCGATAAGGCAGCAACTGCAGAGGCACTGCAAGTGGATAGCAGAGCATTTACATCTTGCATTCATATTTCAGCAACTACTTGGGCTGAGATTCATTTTGAAAGGAGCACACACTGATGGAAGCATACATGAATATTAACTAGTGGACATATAAAACATGTCCTGCTGCATTAGAGTTGACTGATATTTCAATCTAGAATCTATATACTTACGTAAGAATACACCTTATAAGTTGTAAAAATTGTTGCTTTTATTGTTTTGCTGTGGAATTAACTATTTTATGGTGATATTGATATAGAACTATCCATGGGATAAAAGCTATTAGACAAAACAGACAAAAAATTTAAAACCGAATTACACATTTTGAATGAAGGGTGTGCCATTTTACTGTAACAAGAAAAGAGTAAGATACTTTCTCAGCAATGTCAGGAAAGTTCTTCTTTCATTATGTCTGCATGTTCAAACAGAGACAAGAGTCCAGTGCTATTGACATATATATATATATATATATATATATATATATATATATATATATATATATATATTTTTTTTTTTATCGCCCCAAATGATCAAATAATAAATATTTAAAGGTATACTGGAAATTATTTTTTCGGCTTTGACTTCCAGGGTGAATCATCTTTTCTGTTGGTTGTCCCATATCCCAATCTTTGTGACGTGCTCACCTAACACAATAATGCTTGCCCGTTTCTTGCAAGTTTCCTCTTACAGAGAACACAAACTTCTAGTGTTTATTTATCTACTGAGCTTTGGTTTCAACTATTTCTTAATCTGCTGTTCTCACCATATGTTTTATAAATTTCCAAGACAGTCTAGCTGCAGACCTTCACTGTCACGACCTTTCGTTGCAGATCTGCCCTGTCAGGACCCTTCATTGCAAACCTGCACTGTGAGGTCTCCTGTGCTGTCAGAACCAGAAGTTTATTCAAAGCTTTTCAAAGTAAAAGCAAAGATGATTTGAAGCATTTGTAGAATAAAAGCTAGTATACCAGAATCAATTTAAGTGAAGGCAAGGCAATTTTATTTGTATAGCACAATTCAGTACATGGACAATTCAAAGTGTTTTACATTAGTTACATAATAAAATATAAGAAAATAAAAGCAGAATAAAAGCGAAAACAATTGGACCACAAAAAAGCAGAGTAAAAGCAAGTAAAAAAAAATGATTAAAACAGGTGGAGAAGAAAATAAAAGGTTGGATTACAACCTTAAACTAATAATACCTCAGTTAACAGTTTAACTTTAACAGTTAAAACGCGACCAGAGCACAGCCAACTCACTAAATATTTAACCAAATTTCACTGTTTTTGTTTTGTTTTGTGTTTTTGCTGAACACAAAAATTTTTCGGTGGATTTAAATATTCTTAGTAGGGTTAAGAGTAATAGAATAAACTAATAGGATTTATGCATGTTGCAAAGCACAGCCACTCATACATTTTGAAGTATTTTTTTATTACTATGTAAGTACACAAATATATCAATACAGGTATACACACATATACTGTATATACATCTCTCTCTCTCTCTCTCTCTCTCTCTCTCTCTTTCTCTCTTTCTCTCTCTCTGGCCTTCCTACGTGCTCGTATCCATTTTCACTTTTCGGTGGTGAGTCTGACAAAGTGAAAACATTGTAATTCTTGTTTTGGAAAGTAAGCTTGTATGAGCGATGAAAACTGCAACTTTTAAACAGAGCGTACAGGAAGAGAAATGGGCTCGTGCACGCTCTCGCACATATGGCCTTCCCTCTTGGAAGCGGATACAGAATCGTGCAGGTGAATTTTTTTTAAAGTGGAGAAGGTGGGTCTTTTCAAAAATGTGCGAAAATTCTCCGCTAAACCTTTAATGCTCAATTCAGATTTTTCTGTGAAATCCGATTCTTTTACGTGGTGGTTCATATTTCAAAATATATGCGACCTGTATGTGATCTATTGTGTGAACTGCATTCACACAACCTAAGTGTCCCGCATTCGCTGTAGAGGACGAGATGACATTTATGGAAGTAAACATGGATGATAGTGCTGGAGCACATCTTGCAATGTTTAATTTCTTCCCCAACCTGAAAATAAAGACAGTTCTTCACATTATCGACATGGTTGTTGTTTTTCTTCCCTCTTCTGCATAGCAAGATGCAAAATATGGACCTTTGTTGAGTATTAATGATGTCCAGGTCAGATGAATGCAATTGAAAAGCTCAGATTCATAAGGGATTCAGGACCACATAGCCAAATGACTCGGGTCACAATGAAAAAAATCTTATCTGTGTTGTTCATTCTGTCACTAAAAGATGAGATACAGGTTGTATATGGAGAAAAAAAAAATCGAATTTGGGAAACTTCAGGCTGCTGTGTGTACGTAGCCTTAGTCTAACTTTTGTGCTTGCCTTTTTAATGTTTTGTTTGCAAGCTTCAATTTGTGTTTACAGCACATTTATATATTTGTAGCCCTTTTGCACTTCCATATTTGCTTTGTTAAAATGTTAAAATTACAGTCAGAAATTTTACAGGTCTGTTTTCCTTAATTTAATTAAATTGCTTTGTACTTGTACCCTATTCACACTGTTACACAGCAGCCTTGTATTTGAAACAAGAGTTTGTAACTTTTAACCAAGAGCGTTGCTTAACCTGAACTGGAACCTCCAGGTTTAGTCCCCGTGAAGGCCACTGGTGACACTGCACTGTCACAAAACTAACCTGTCTTCCTTTGTGTCTTGGAACATGATAACAGACTTTTTTTTATACCTGCCGACTTAGAAGACATGAAGTTACTTATATGTTAAAACCCTATTTTCCCCTCTAGATTTAATCCTACATAAAAGAAAATCCAAATATCTTACAAGGTAAGCATTTTTTTTCTGTTTTGTTGTTGTTTTGTTACAAGTTTTAGCTTACTAGCTCTCCTGTTTAAGGGAAGCTCAAACGTATTTAAAAAGGCGCTTGGGGTCACATTACTCCTTTTGTGATCTTACCCTTATAAGTAACATAGGCAAGTTTTTGAGAAGGGGGGCCCACATGGACATTTAATGCGGTTAGGGTCTTGGAGTTTCCTCCTTAATTTAAACAGTTTTCATCTTCTCCTTTAAAGATCCTCCTCAAACACTTTCACCCTGAGTGGCAGGTTGATTGGTTTCACCTGTTCCCCATCAAGCAGTGGACTACATAAGTATCCTGCTGCCAGCTCTCCATTGCCACGTCTGTTAACCTTTGTGGTAACTCCTTTCCCCTTCTGAGTTCCTGAGCTTTCTTCTCTAGAAACCTCAATAACCAGTTCTCTCCTTTTCTTCTCACAAATGATGGTGGGATGAAGCCCCATGTGGCATTGAACCTACTGATCTCTATTTATTTACTGGATTGCTGATTTCCCGTTGGTACTACGGGCTTGAAGTGAAGCCACCGGCCGACATATTGGTACTCCTTAGTTAGACCGGTCTCAAAGGGAACAATATGTGTGCTAAAGCATCGAACAACGATGATGTTCTCATTTTCAGGAGGGCTTAGCGCTTTTAAAATACAGATAAAAAAAATAGGCACTCCACATTGCATGGTCATGAATTCAAGGAAAGTTTAATTCATGTAATAGAACTTATTATGCAAACCCATCACAAGAAAATGTATGTAGTAATGGAGCATAATAATAAAAATGTGTCAAAAGTGCTAAATTTATAATAAAAAAAAAGACTTTACATACAAGTATAATACAACAGGACATTGGATTTATATCGTTTTGGTTTCTTTATTATGAGATCAGATGATGAGATTAACATGCAGATATTTTTTTATTTATTTTTACAGTACATGAAGAAGAAGAAATTATATCCAGAATACACTAAGTAGGTTAATTAATTCTACTGAGGAAAAAACAATTAACCTCAGAGTTAGGATTAGGATTCATTCACTGATACTGAACTACTGAGCGCACTGGTAGGTAAGAGGCACATTCTCAAGTCCTTCTATGGGACTGATAACTGCTAATAATGGCCAATGATTGGAAAGATAACATCTGAAGTAGCTGCATACACACACCTGGTATTTACTTTGTGATGGAAGACAGGAACTATGAGGAGGAACCACATGAGATGATGCACAGGGCCTACCTGTTAGAACAACCTTTTTACACTTGCAACAGTTGATTTCACCTAAATACATACATTAATCCACTACCATTCAAGAAAAAAACTGTAATGTTGTTTTAGTTACAACAGTGTATGGCAAACTGTTTGGACACATTTTAGTTTGACTGAATATGTATTTCTAATATCTGACAAAGAAAAAATTCTTTTCGAAATAACCATTTAAAACAAAATGACCCTCTTTACATCTGGAATAAACAATCTGGATGTCTTGAAGTGAATTATATATCTCCATATTGCTATATTTACTGGTCAGCATTTGTATTATTTTCACTATGAAGAAACATATTTAAGATATCATAAATTCATATTCAGGCAATTTTATAAAAGTCTAAAGGGCCACTTAAAATGTATAAATGTTTCTAGGTATATAAAACTTAATTCTTAGCAGTATAACTGTTTTCTTACTTTCTGAAATTCAGTTTCTGCTGCAAAATTGTTATTTAGAAAATCTGTAATTACAATTCACTAGGAATGTAATTTTTGCCCTTCCATCACAGCATACATTTTTTTAACCAACCACACCAATTTTTGATCTTTTACCGGTTAGATATATATTGAACCCCTGAAGGCAAGTGGGGAAAAAATCTAGATAAGAAATGTTCAAAGTTTTTCTTTTTTCTGCCCTGAAAGGCAAGTGAAAAGAAAAAATGTAAAGGCGGATTTCTCTCTTTTTGTGATACATGTTCTGCCACTCCAGGCTCTTACATAAAATCTCGGACATTCAATGACGGCACAATTCTTCAAATGGATATGTACAGGCCTGGTTTCCAAGAATTAATGTCACAATTTTTAAACTAGATTTTTGCTAAGTAAATTGAGGAAAAATTAAGACACAAAAACTGTGTATTTTTTGGCCATGGTATGTGGCTATCATAATCGACCTAATATATTTATGATCAATTACATAGTCTGCAAGAACAGGGAAATGTGTGTTTTCTCCTAGGGTTGTAAGAACGTAATTGCATTGACATTTATTGCTGCTCTGGTTTAGGTGTTCTTGAAAAATTTTTCTTGATTCTAATTCTGTGCAGAACATTTTTCATACTCTGTGTCTGAGGAATTGGATGTGAATGTGCTAGAGTGGAAAACAGAAGATGACTTCCAGCCATTAAGTGTTTTGGAAAGTAGGAAGTGTCCTAACCAGCTACAACTTCTTATTTTTGCTACTTACCTAATTTCTCTGTTCTTTTAAAGTATTTGTTGGCTTTAAGAGGGAACAAGCTGCAAGGACTTCCCAGAACACACTGTCTAGATGACAGACAGGCAGACATTAGGTGTCCAGAGATGACTACACAACATTTATTTCTTAGTTGGGTGCTCCTCACCTGATATTTGTTTGACTTGTCTTACCTTTGAACATGTTTTCCAGCACAGGAGAAGGTAATATTGCACTTACCCATTTGGAAACAATGCATAAAGCAACCTGTGTATATCAAAAGATAATGAAAAAGCACTGCCCCAGTGGGAAACAAATTCCGCTGAGGTAGCAGGGGTCTAGCAAATAACAGGGGTTGTTGATGGAAGGGAGCATTTTGCTCCATGACCCTTTGCATATCTGAGTCTGCAGTATGGAAATAGTGCAGTCAGCATCACATGGCCAGTTACATATCATGCTATGGGGGCAAAACATTTGGGATTTAGGAGCTTGGACTCTTCAAGAAGAGTGAAAGAGGTTTAAGAGAGGTCAGTAAGCCTCTGAGAATGATTTTACATAATTGCTTTGTTGTATAACCTCATTATAGTTCAGTGGGATATTTGTTTGCAACAAAATATATTATTAAAAATTAAACCTCAAAAAGAAATCAGAGAAATTTCATAATGTTGTTTCAGGCCACCTTAAACTTCTGTTAAGACACCAGTATATGCATTCACCAGTTCAACCTTACTTAAATTACCAATTTTCAGTTAAACTTTGTTTCCTTTTTAAAATATGTTAATCACCTTCGAAGCTAGAATTTCTAGATATATATTTTTAGGCCTTACAGAGACTCTAACTCTTAAACCGTAACACTTAACCAGGGGTCACCACCCTTTTTAAGGCTTAGAACTATTTCATGGGTACTTATTCATACCAATACCAAACTATGAACTGAAGTGAGCATTCACCTAAACATATGCTCATTAACAGAGACCTCAACACGATTCAAGAGAAAGCAGTTTTCCAGAGGCAAGCAACGGAGAGTCAATGCTGTCTGAGTTCCATTTAGTCCAACCCTGTGATGATCTTGTTGTGATCCACCACAATTCCTGGTTCTCTGCTCCCCCAAGATGTTTGCTAACCTCTGGTTGTCACGTCAAGTCCTGTCTTCTGGTAAAGTCTGGCTCATGTCCTCCTCCTCATCTCCTGACTGCTTTTTCTATGATCTCCCCTGAAAGTCTCACTCCTCCTCAGCCAGAACTTTCCCCTACGATGAGAACCCACAGCTCTGGATCTCTCTTAGCCTTTCAAAATCAAAGAAAGCCAGTACCCTTCACAGTCATAGAGGATCCTGATGTTCTAAAATGCCAATAACAAAAGTGAACTAAAACTGAACAGCTAATATGAACAAACAAAAAAACATTTTTAAAGCAGTTCAAAATTACTTTCATTTTGGCTCTGACCAGTGGACAAAAGCTTTATTGTTTGGCCTGAAGAAAGTCTTCCCATGACGACCAGCCCATAGTTTCCTGCAGTCCAACTGAACCCAATTTCTGTTTCCACTGGCTGTGTGAAAGATGAATGGCGATGAGGTACTGAATTTAACTGTGGTAAAACGATGTCTTATGAAGATGTTGAAAATAAGAAACGTTTAAATTTGGTTTTGTACCATATTCCATCAGTCTGTACATTTGTAGTTGTTTTGTATGGCAAGGTTACTTGCCCACAATATAGTACAGACCCTCTCCAGCCATGAGAGAGGTTTTTTCAACTAACAGTAAGTGGAAGTATGATCAAAAAAGTTATGGAAATATTTTATAAAAGTTTAGTGTTTGCCTAAATGTATACAATAATTTTTTGCACCCTGCCTTGTAGATTATAATAATTAGCAACTAGAAATACCAACAAAAAGTTACAGAACATTAATAGAGATAGAGAGATCATTACATTGTAATTCATTCAGCACAATGTGTTCTATTGTATGTTTATCTCAATGCCTGTTTCCCAGTGAATCTGCTATCTCTCAGTGAGGCTTAGTTCAGCCTTGAACCCAACCTCCATTAAATGCACCAGAGCTGACAGCCACATCAAGAGTCAGGCCATCTTTCTTCTTCTGCTTCAGTACTGCTCCTAAATATAAAACTAAATTAATGTTCAAACACATGGATAAAACTATTCAACAACAAACTCCTGAATGGGCTGATTCTCCGGTATTACAGTTGAGGTTTGGCTCATGGTATTAACTTAGTAAAAGATAAGGAAGTTTTTGTTTTGTAGATTTCTGATTTTTTATTTTTCACAAAGCTTGGAAATTTATCTTATACTGTTGGGATGTCTGTGTATTTGCTTTTATTAGTGTCCTTAAAGAAAAAAAACATTTGTGTGTTTAGCTGCAGAGTTGAATATGTTGGTTGTGGACATGAAATCCCTAAACCAAAAAGCCTTACATACCATTTATATGTTTTGGTTACGCCATCAGTTCTTTCTAAAAACACTATTAATTATGAAGGATGCCTGAAATGTTGCTCCCAGACACTTTTCCCCTCCACTGCTGCCCTGATAAAGTGTCCTGTTCTCATATATCTCTATCACATTCAGCCCTCCATCACTGCCCCGCCCTTTCACCATTCCTTTATCCCTCCCCCTCACCCCAACCTCTCTGGAGGGGAGTGATTCTGCTGATGCATCACCACCAAGATAATTTGTTTAAATTACATATTAGGAGGGTAACTTGATTTGTGTCCAATACTGTATGTAGTGTCTGTTACCAATCTAATAAAGCACATCTCCCCACCCCCTTTGCATCTTTCAACTCTTTTCCTCCTCCACATACCCTGCATCAGCTTCACATCCTGTATCTGCCGCAGTAAGCTCCTGGTCTAAGGAGAAAAAAGGAAGGGAGGGGGATCTGAGAGGGGCATGTCCGTGCATCTGTAACATGATTGCAGGTAGGGACCACCAAGGCCCTGGAATAATTGAATTGCAAGGCTTGGAGGCTGCTAGGTTTGCCGGGTACTCATTGACTCATTGATTGGCACAGAGGGACCTCAGAAATATATGACTTGCAGTTGTGGCCAATCAATCAAACAATTAAACTCAGCCTCTTTCACTGGCTGTGCTCCATTTAAACCTAACCTCACAGCTCCGGTTCTTGTTCATCCCAAATTAATTGCTGCTTTCCTCACACTGAGCCCCTCTCCTCCCCTGTGCGTCCTGGCCCTCTTTGTACCTAAAGAATAGCTTACTGTGAGTTGGCATTTTGCAGAGTTGCCACCTCCATAAAGCCTCTGTGGCTGCATTGAAAATACACAACCCTTGAACACAATTCTTGTGGTTTTGCTTTCCTTTGAAATGCCAGCATGTTTTGCCAGATTTCAGGGGCACACAGAATAGTTATGTCAGGTCTTACATAACATTATAGTTACCACAGGAGAAAGGTACAGGTTCATTCAATGAGAAGAGGAGGAGGGCTGTCAGGGTGGCCTTTTTCTGCATGAAGCCCCTCTTTCTGCTTTTTCTTTATTTTTATCCTTCTCTATTTCTCTTTCAAACATCACTAAGTTCAAACCTGTAAGAGTAGTGGAAGGATTACTCTTCGATCATATCTTCATGCATGAAATCCACAGCTGCCATCCTATGGCCACATGGCATTATAGTCTTTTTAATATATATATTTTTTTCACTATGGCAGGCCCTGTCACCTTAAAACCATGCCTCCCTGGCATACCTCCCAACCAAGTACTGACGAAGGACCTAGTGTTTGTTTAATATCTCATTCTCATTTACACTCTGCCATTTTTTCTTTCTTTCTTTCTCCTCCTTCTCTCTCCTCCTACCCTGTCCTTTTCCTGTTCCATAGCCTCATAACCCCCCTCCTTCTGTTTCATTGCCACAATTTAGGTGGGTAACATTTAGAAGGATATTAGAGTGATTGAAACCTCCTGAGCGTCTGTCGAAATCCCAGCCCTTATACCGCTCCTCCTTCCCTCAGCAGAGATGCGTAATATAAATCAAACACACCTCTTCTTCAGGAATGTGTCCTTAATCTTTCTAAACGGCCACCTGGCCTGATTTGTGACCTTGAGGGAGAGTTGAGGATCTGTGCACAGTGATAGGAGGAGCAGCAGGATGTCAGGGGTGCACACACAAGAGGAGACTACAAACTCAAATACAAAGGATTCATGCAGAAACACATGCACGTGCTTGTGTTTGCATTATGGAGGAGCTAGATACATTCTTTTTAAATAAATATTATAAGAATCCTGACCACATAGCATTTCAGTAGCAAGACAATTCAAGGCTCTCTCTCTCTCTCTCTCTCTCTCTCTCTCTCTCTCTCTCTCTCTCTCTCTCTCTCTCTCTCT
>NW_015150474.1:34497-47167 GCF_000732505.1 Cyprinodon variegatus
TCTATCTATCTATCTATCTATCTATCTATCTATCTATCTATCTATCTATCTATCTATCTATCTATCTATCTATCTATCTATCTATATATATGGATATATGGATATATGGATATATGGATATATGGATGGAGAGATAGAGAGATAGAGAGATAGATAGAGAGATTATGAAAAAATATAGAGAAAAAGCTTTTTAATTCAGAATTAAAGCAAAAATTTTTTTATTTTGTTCTCAGCATTTCTGAATGTTTGCCTGCGTGTATTTTCAGCAAAGATTAGGGTGAATGATGGGTTTTTGATATAATACATTGCTTTGAGAAAGTATTCAGCCCCCTTGAATTTTTCGACCTTTTGCCACATTTCAGGCTTCAAACATAAATATATAAAATTGTAATTCATTGTGAAGAGTCATCGCCAAGTGGTACACAAACATTAGGTGGAACAAACTTTATTGGCTATTTAAAACTTTTATGAAAATTTAGGTAGATTATATTTAAATTTTAAATGTAGCTTCAATCTACAACTGGTGGCCTCAAGGCAATTTACATTCTTAATCGAACAGACAAATAAAAGGTTTTTATCTAAGGAATAAAAGATACAAGTATGGATATGAGGCTGGAAGAAAAGACTCAAGAAAGTAATATAATACACAAGAAAAGGAATTAAGAAATTATGAAAAAGATTTTAAGAAAAAAACAATTAAGGGAATGAAGGAAGGAGGATGGGTGCGAATTAAGGACAGAAGTAAGGAAACAAGGAAAAACGTCTGCATACAGGAAAAAATATAGCTGCAGCAACAAAAGATGAAAAGAAAGACAGAAAGAGGGAAGGGAAGTGAAAAGACATAAGAAATTAGGTTACAGTAGGGGCAAAGAAAGAAATCCTACGTTGAGGGAAAGAAGAAGGATGGAGGACTGCAGTGACAACTTTGTGTTTCTGATTTATTTATTATTTATTTATGTGGTTTTTTTCTGGTCTTATACAATAAAAGGAACATGATAAACAGTAACCAAACTATATAAAACCTTGAAAGAATTATAACAACATATTAGATAACTCATTGGCAACATCTACATTTTCAACCCCCTGCCCCACCCCTCCTTTTATTCTTATTTCAGCTGCATCACATATTTACTTGCTAAAGGCTCAAACCCTTTTTACAAAGTCCACTACTGTTTTATTCAGGGAGCATATATCTATCTTATTTAGAAATCTTCAATAAATAACCCATGATGATGATAAAGCACAGATCAATATATGGTTTGCTTGCTGAAACACTCATAAATTCACAACCTTTATATAATCAATAGAAGATTTAATTCCTTGTGCAGAACTTGTATGTGGGTTAACTGTGGTTGGGAGACTGGTTTGTCAGAGGATGCTCATTTAATGACCTAAGGACCACAGAGGGCAAAAAAAAAAAAAATTGAAAAGGCATCTATGGAACTATGGTTTCTAATTTTCACGCTGTGATGGGTTGAGTCGGATTGCAAGTCTGTGCTCGTGCAGCCATCTGGGAGAAGACAGGGTGCATTCAGATAATCAGAGTTACACCACATCCTGCGGAAAGCACATGTACAATTTAATGTTCTGTGGAAATTTTTGAAATGTGAGAGGGATTATGGAAAGTGAATGAGCACATACTCAAAGCACTGGATCAGCTAAGTCTCCCTAAAGGCTCAGTCTTGCAGCATTTTTAAGGAGAGGATAAAAATGAAGCTTCAGGGTGAGATTGTATTCTTTTTTTATTGGGTTTAGACTGTATTTATCCAATATTTTTCTTTACTGTTAAAGAAAGCAAATATTTCTAAATGTATCACTTAATACATGTGAAGAAAAATAACATTTAAATTCAATGTATATACCTCTTGGTGTATCTCTATTACAGGGAAAGTATGTCCTGGTCCTCAAAGCTACATAAATACCCCAAACAGGGATAAAACGGCTAGTATTTGAGTTTCTAAATAGTAGCCTGTTTGGCTCTGTGTCAACAAGCAGTTGACCTTCAGTAAGAATCTACATTTCTGAGAGGGGCAGTATTAGAATGGCAGTCCCAGATCACTTTACTTGTGGAATTTCTCTGCAGTCTGGCCTTTGAAACAGATACTCTCACAAATGGGAAGGAGTAGGGACTGGAGGAAAAAAAAAGAAGCATCAATGAAGGGGAGAAATGCCTATGTAAATTTGTAGTCATCCGGATCATGGCAACCATGAAACAGGCTTAAAATACATATATAATGATTTCATATCCTGAAATTTGGTCTATAATAAGTGGAACTACAATGCTTTGGTGTGAATTGCTTGTTGCTGTAGCTCCTCGGTTGTTTATTTGAGTGATTTTCTAATGCGCCTCTCTCAGAAACACACTTTGTTCTTGCCTCTAATCTAAAGAAGGCACCTTCACCCTCCAAAGTTATGGAATTCTGCACTCCAAATTGTCATTAAATTTTTTGTTTTATAGCAAAGTTATGATAATCTAGCCATTTGTTTAAAAAAAAATCTATTTATAGATGTCAACAACAAAGAATTTTCCATTCAGCCTTACATATAAGAGCAACATTTGAAGAAACAACAAGAGAGGTAAAGAAATATTTAATCTTAAATAATGATCCTTGTATATGAAAAATGTAATTGTAAAATGTAACAGTAGCAGAGAATATCCCTGTGTAAATTCTGTCACCCGGGTCATGACTACCACAAAATAGGCTTACATTAAAAACCAACTGGATTTTCACTCCGGTTTTTTTAAGACATTTCAACACCTATCCAGGAGCCTTTGTCAATTATTTTGGCTCACACCTGAGCAATCTGTAGTTGGAGTGCTGATGTACAGTATTTAAGCAGTATGGAGGTCCAACCTCCCTCCAAGTTAGATGCAAGTCAAAGAGCCAACCCTCATTCTTCTGGATTGTTGGAGTCTGTATTGTGCATGGGCTATATAAGCCTTTTGAATCGTGTTTACAATGCTTAATTTCTTTGGAATGAGTTCCATGACTGAATTGTAAATGATTGGAAACTGAAACTGCAATCCTCTCCCTATGTCTAGTGGTCATTTTTTTTCTTCTCACAAAGATGATTTACCTCACCGCTCTTTCAAACCATCTAACAAAGACTTCAGGATATGTGTTGAAATGTCTTCAGAAAAACTGAATGAAATATTTTACCACCAACTACTGTTTAGATACATTTTGAAATATAAATGCAACCACAATATGCATAAACATTTAAAGACTTTTAACCCTTTAAGTTTGCTGGTAATACACCCAGTAAATAAAAGTTTTGATTCATCCACTTGTTGCTTTGACATCCTTCAACATGGACTAAAAAACTACAGTTTTAACAAAGATGGCTTCCTAAACCCTTCTTTCAAATCATGTGTCCTCTCTGTTCAAGTTCTAAATATTTTAGTCTTCAGAAGTATGTCATTTTTTTCTTTTTTAAGGTGAAAGTGTTCAGCTGGATCTTGCAAGAGCTCCTGGCTCTTCTGTGGTAATGCCAAGCCTTTATGTAGCTGAGGTTTGATTTTTCTGATGTAGGAGTTCGAGCAGTCCTGGTTGTATTGAACTGTTTAAACAATGCCACTCAGTGTTGGTTTGTGTGTTCTGTCTTGATGATGAACCTGTGTGTCTTAGAGAGTGTTGTTGGGTTTAAAATAAAATGGTACAGTGTAGTTAGGGATAATTCAACAACTTCTGACACATATGGTATTACCATTTTCTTAATCTTTCTGTTTTGTTTTATGTATTGTTATTCCTGCTAGTTTGTTGGGTTAACAAATGCCCAGTGTTTTCAAAATTTGTTTCACATGTCTGTGTTATTTAGTTTCTCCTCTGTAACTGGATATATTGTTAGCATGATAACTCAGAGTTTTGTTTTCCTGTTTGATGTGAATCAAAATGCAGTATGTTATTCTAGGCATCCTTTCTGGTGGGTAATGAACTTGCTTTTTCTGTCCAGTGAGTGTATGTAGTTAATGAATGCCTCAACCTCTTGGGATTGGATTTTGACCCAAGTGTCATCCACATATCTGATCCATTGAGCTGATGGTGTTTCCTTGTTTGTCATAAAGCTCTGTTCTCAGGAAAGATAGGGAAAATGATTCAAAGAATGAAAATAGAGCCTGGACACAGTTCAGTTAACAGTGGGCTGAAACATATCTAGTTTGACATGTCTGGTGTAAACTATTTATAATCCTATGCTCACAGAGTCTGAGTTGGATAAACAATGGTGTTGACATGCTGCAGGATTTCCAGAAGTATATTTCCTGTGTAGAACTGAGAATTCACTCAAGCGGTGATACTAAAGATGCTATCCTGATGAATGCATGACATCCCTGGAGGAGAACTTCAGCCTCCAGATGTTCAGACTTTTTGCAAATAAAGCTGGAGCAACACAGAACGCCTGCTTATAGTGTAATGCAAGTTTGCATGTTTCAAAGCATACCCTTGTCTTTTAAAACACTTTAACTCGTTACAAGAGGAAGGAAAAATCCTATTTTAGTGCTGTATTCAAGTGTTTATGATCTACTTTAAATTTTTTTTTATAAAGGACAAACTAAGCTCCAGGTGTAATCAACCAAAATCTTCAATGTAAAGCTAATTTAGAGTAAAATAACATTTCCCAAGAAGATTATAAAGTTGTACCTTATTAAAGGACAAGCTGATGAGCTAAGGCTATGTTCATATAGAAGGTCTCGATGGGCAATTCCAATTTTTTTCATATGTAATCTTTCTGGTGTGGTACTTCATGCTTCTAATTAAATCAACCACAATAAGACCTCAGTTTAAATGGTTCAGGGCATCAAGGTGACCCACAAGCATACATAAAAAGAAAAGCCTAAGATTATATCAGAACTAAAGCAATATATTGTTAATAGAAATGACAAGACAACACAGGGCAGCTGTCAACTTCAAAGAGTAAAAAAAGAAAAAAATCTAAACTAAAACATTGAAATAAACAGAGGAACACCATGAACATTCTTAGACATTTCAGATATCCTTTTTAGATATATGAACCAAGATGAAGAATTGTGTGAAAATATCTTCACCCCTGTTCTGTGGGGAAAAGAATATCTAATGTTCCCACAGAATATATATAGTAAAAAACACTTAAGCAGATAAGGCAGATGAGTTTTTAGTCAGCAGCAGGTGTAATGAAGTACTAAACTCTGCTATGCTGAGATTTCAAGAATAATTGAGGCCAGCGGCAAAAAGCTAATGAACCAACATAGGGAAGTTAGCAGAAAAACAAAGCACAACATGATTTGTTTTTTAGGCTATTTAATACATATTTTAGATCAAACATATTCATGTAGTTTCCTTAAAATAAAGCGTAGTATGAGTAACAAGATGAGCAATGAACACAAGAGAAGTTGGAGCTCAACAACATACAAAAAAATCCACAGAGACAGAAGCACAGGCAATGTGCAAGATAACAGGCAATGGAGAAAGGAAGAGAAAGATACAACTTTTTCATTAAAGAATTTATATTTTAAAGAAATAATACATCCACAGATTATCTTAAATAGTGTAGAAGAAACAATTAAGAAAAACAAGCAAAAAATTCTATATATCCATGACTGCTTTATACATTTTGAAGGGTCCAATATATATATATATATATATATATATATATTCACTCTATTACATCCGTTTTCAGGTTGTATGTATGAAAATACGTACAGTATAGAGATTTTCAAGCGGTCGTGGCTGTTGAATGTTGGCCCATAAATTGAATAAGAAAACTAACCTTTGATGAATTTTTAACATACAGTACTGTCTTCTTATACTGCAGGCAGGTAATAGTGTGACACTGCCTTTTTTGATCACTGACAATGACTTGATGACAATGATCTATTCAGACGTCTGCCTGTCTGCCTGTATCTCTATTGGCCATTGTTCAAATGTAATGACCAGTCAATTAGATGTAATCTGTAATCAGTTATGCTCTGCATGCCTCCCATTTTGAAAGGGATCCGGATGCAAACCTTCCTCCTCAGTCTGCTTATTTGAAATGATTGCTCAAGACTCTCTGACCAAAGTGGACATGTTGAATCATTTATTTGTGAATAATAAATTTGTCTTACCCTATTTCACAAGAACCGCTAAACAGCTAAAAGGACAATATCCTTATTTGTCGTTAGGCTTTGATACACCTTGAAGACCTTGTTTGAAATTGTTCAGACTTTTTTACCTGTGCTGCCCTGAGTGGTACAAGTAGAGGAAGTAAAAAGATGAATGATTCATTGGCTTTTTATACATCTCTCATTGTTGTATATGCAATTTTATCTACAGCTAGGCAAGGCACGTTTTTATTAAAACATGGCAAGTGCACATTTTTTTTTAATGTCATACAATAATACATGACAAACATTGTAATGCTAAGATGTACATACTTTAGTAATTAAAGTTTTGTAAATATGTGAGACATTTATTCAAATAAAAAAGGACTGATAAGTTATTTAAGAGTATTCTATGTCATATGGACACTCTGCCCTGATGACAATTTAGTGAGCATGCAAACTGCTTCATGGTTCCAGAAGCCGATTCATCTTCTAATGGCTCATTTATTCATCCATTTTTTAATAACCATTCAATCTAAGTAATGCTATTGTGTGTCCCAAGGCACTGATACTGTACAACAGTCAGTCCAATTGATTGGAAGCAGGGTGCCCCTTGGTATAATTGCAGGCTCAACATAGGGCAGCACATGTTCGGGAAATTTTACTGAATTTGATTTGCTCCTAGATGAACTTAATTTCTTCACATGTACACAAACGTAGTTTTGGATAAACCAACATTGATGGCAAAGTAAGAAACACACAAAGATATCTAGATGTCCTTATGTTTGCTTTTGTTGAAAAGTAACAACTTTCAAAATCTGCATACAGCTATGTAAAAAAAAAAAAAGCTTTTCATAGAGACTTGACAGCCAGGCTACATATACAGCATTGTTCATTCTTCCAATAAGACATTTTGAAAAGCCGGTTTAATTAGTGCGTAAGATGATGACATAAAAGTTTTGTCTGACAGTTAATTACTTATCCATTCAGTCCTTTGATCTAAGTGTCCAGACTGTCACAGAGATCTAATTGGTAGGTGTTTGTGAAGACCCTAAAGAGATACAAACTGATAAAAAGATTCTAGAAGTGCGTGCTTTGGTGGCGCAGTGGTTAGCACACATGCCCCATGTGTGGAGGCTTCAGTCTTCGACCAGTCGACCCGGGTTTGAATCTGACCTGTGGTTCTTTGCAGCATGTCGCTCCCCCTCTCTCATACCCCCTTTCCTGTCAGCCTACTGTGTGAAAAACGAGCCACTAGTACCATAACCCCCCCCCCCCCTATTCTAGAAAGGTTTGATAAAGTGTATTTTTAATAACTTGTAATTTGCAAAAGTTAACCTTACAATAGATTGGATTCTATTTAAAATCTGTTCATTGAACATTGCTTTTTAGATTATTATTTTTCCTACCATACTGACAGATGCATTAAGTGGTTCTCATTGTGGGCATATTGTTGATCATTCAGCCATAGCATGGCTTTCTAATATGTGTTTAGTTTTCTTTGATGTTGAACTCTCAAAAAAATCTCCTTACACCACTGCTCTGTAATGACTTGGTAAGTCTTTTAAACAAGTTGACATTCTTTTAATTTTGGGAGTAGATAGCTGGAAAGGATGCTGTTTCTTTATTCAGTTTCAAGTTTCTGATCGCTCACGGTTTAGTGTATTATCTGGATAGTGAAGCTGGAAATAATATTGATATTCCTTAGTTTCTGATTTAAAAATGAAATGAACCTGCTACACATTTTTTTTTTACCTTTTTCCTTTTATCCATTATTCAGATCCAAGAGAAAAGCTGAAAATGGCATCGGCAAGGAAGACCAAATTGATTTGAGAACATATTTTTTCTGGATAACTGTGGGAAAGTATTGAACTTCTTTTAATGAAACAAGTGTGGCCTCAAAAAACACATTACTGGTGTTATCTTATCCAAATGAGCATGTTCTAAGCATGTTCTATATGTGTGAGTCATTTCGGTGATCATTATACTCTGTTAAGGAACATACATATGAGTTTTATGTTGAAGTGTTTTATGTTGAAGTGCATTCACTATGGTTTCATTGCAACATCTTATACCAAATTTACACATCGAAACTGCTTGCTGTGCATTCATGTAAAAGCTATTGATTTTTTTCCTCTTCATTTCTCACAAAATCAATACATATCCAGGATGATGTATCAGAATTCGCCACTAAAAATCAAGGAACAGGACTTTAATGTGCTTTTTTTTTTTGACAAAAAGACACTAATTAGTTTCTCAGATATAGAGTGCTATCTCTAACAGGCTGCTCTATTTTCATTTGACATTCTTCTTGTCTACAATGGCAGTTGAAAGCTATTTCTAGTTAGGAAGCTTTAGTTTTTTTCCTATCTTGATTTAATGTGTCTTTGAGTGTAAATCATTGGTTAATTTACAATAATAAACCACAAATAACTCATATTTTAAATTTCTGAGCTATTTCTGTCCCGTAATGTATTGTTAGTGCACTTGTATACTGGCAAACTACCATGGCATAAATATTTTTGTTATTTGAAAAGTGTTGTGCAGCCATGTTTAAATCTCTGCATAGACATTATGTGTAGCATTAAATATTAATAGTCTGAATTGAAACCAATTGAAATTAAGTAAATGTTTATTAATGCACAAACTCAGCCTTCATGGTGCCCAAAAATCTACTGGAAGATTTCAGGTTTAACTATTTAGTTTACCGTAATACTATTTCATGTTTAATGACAAAAACTCTAAGGGCGAAGCTGCTACTTGTTATTTTCATGATCCTCTTCAGGTTGTCTAAGATGGCATCAGTTTTAGGATTCTCACTTATGTTTTTATCTGTCTGTCTGTGCATGAGGAATGCTGCAAGCTACAAAGAAACATGTATTATGAAAGTGAAAAGATGGAAAATGAAGAGGTAGACAGAAGGAACACAATGGTTTGAAAGCACCTGCTTCAGACTGAAAGACCGCTGTCAGGACTCATATCCTAAATCCCTCCTCTACCTGTCAACACCAGAGCAATGCTGCCTCATGCAGCACAATAGCAGGTGACACCTCCACAGCTCATCACACCACTGCACATATGGAGACACACAGTGTATGTCTGCCAATGTCTATGCTGGTACTATAATCACCTACAATATTGTAAAAGAATAATTTAAGAAAAACCCTTAAAAGTTCCCTGTTGCTGTTATTAAATGAAAGTGCATTTACTGAATGGCACCTTACTTTTAGTGATATCCAATGATTAGTCACAGTTGATGAAGTTGGCTGCCTGTTTTGCAAAGGGAACAGACATATTTTTGCTCAACAGAATCCATCAGCACAGCCATGTTCATGACTTGTATTTTAGAAATAATGTCTTACAGAGTCTCAGCACAGAAATGTTTTAAGATATTTTCATATTCTGCAATTCTGCAGTAAATTAAAGATGCTGTTTTTCAAATATGAACAAACCTGACAATTACTTAGAAATAAGTGTAACTTGTAATTTTTTTGAATTGGGACATTGCATTTTTAAGGTAGTAATAGTTCCTGACAGAGTCTCATGTAGAATCAATAATTAAATGCGTCCTTGGGCATAACACTGAGAGCCATTTACAGTGTGTTACCTCAAAGCCACAAAACAATACCTATCTTACCACTACCCACAGAGGGCAGAGGGAGGAGGCAGATGAAACATATCAGGGTCACCATTAAGGAACTGAAGCAAGGTGATAAATCTTGGAGTCACAAGATTATTATGGTTACACACAATTTAAATGAAAAGTGGTTTGTTTGTGGGATGGTTCCTGGGAGAAAATGTTTTTTTCATTAATCATTATCAATCATCTTTAATTTAAACATGGGTGTTGTGAGAGTTTACCAGATTATGAATATATTAAATAACTAGAATTGGAAGTTATACTTAATTAATGTAATTCAAATTAAGGGTAAAACTAATTAATTATTATCAGTTGAATGATTATAACTGTGGTTTGCTTATTGACAAGGGTTTTTAGCCTCTTACCTATAAGGTTGGACTTGTGAATCTGGATGTTAAAAATGTTGTATTCTTTCACCAATTAAGTAATTTAGGCTATGGCTCTTAGCTGCATTATTAATAACAACCAACTAAATGTGTCTCTGTTAATTCGGATGCTACTGAAAGAAGAGTGAATCCAGCCTGATTGATAAATCATTCACTATGTACAATAAACACAAGAGACCATGGGTTAAAATACAAAGGTACCTTTATTAGCTACAATCACACAGTATTATATCTAATAACTAAGCAGATACTAAACACTAGTGGAAATAAGCAGAAAGAAAGAAAGAAAGAGAGAGAGAGAGAGGCTATAGGGGCTATAAATTCAAAATAGACTTATACCAAAAACCAATCAAATGTAAACCAAGTTATGGCACCAGTATATTCATATGAATGCCAACAACAAAAAACATTTTGAAAACACTTTAAAAAACCAAAACATAATTTAATGCATAGGTTTACTTTTTGAACATAAATGTTGCCCTTATGAGGCGTTGTGAAGGCAAATCTCTTTTTTGCATGGTCCAATATTGTGTCACAAACCTTAAAAAAACAATGTGCCAGTTTAATAATGAGAAGCTATTGGACGGCTTTATACTTTTTTTTAATATATAAAAAATATTTTCTGAGATTGTGTTTATTTAAGAGTAGCTATGCAAATTAACAAACATCTAGAAAAAGTACACTATATTATATTATTTCCCATGTGAATCCCAGATTGTTCATTCTTCTTTGCCTTTTCTACAAAGTATTTTAAATCAGTCCTACCTGTCTTTATTCATGCTGGATCAGATCCTGACTGTTTGAAAAAGGAGGCCGGGAAAGTAGAATAAAGCTAGCCTGATAAACCAGACTAAACGGGAGATGAAAGGTGTAATTTAGTCTGAATGAGACAGCGGAACATTGTTGATGAGAACCCGTTGTTTTTCAAACCATGTCTGTGCCTATTGGCCAACACTCTGACCAATAAGCGCAACTGACTGTGACATAGTAAGCGCGACAGAAAGCTGGTGGGGGAGTGTAAACAAACAACTTGTCGGTAAAATGGCAAATGCAGTCAGCATAGAGCCTCTTCCTGCTGACGTTTCAACTAAAACCCGAAGTCTACTTCTTCCAAAACTGATTCCAAAGCTGAGTCAAAAATCACCTTCAAAGCCAGTGGTCCTTCACACATGACTATGCCGAAAGAGAGCTGTTGCAGACGGGCTGCGGTTAGCCCTGGCTGCTATTAGCCTCGGAGCTCGTATGGTTGCCGTGGTCCTCTCAACTTCAAAAATTTTTTTTTTTAATCATGCATTAAATCACTACATAGACCATATAGTGACGCTTTAATGTATGATATTCTCGCCTCAAAAGATCTTAAAATTTACTTACTTAAAATGTACAGCAACAGAACGGAAAGCGAATGAGACAGCAAAGATTTTTGCACCCTAGGGTGGAAATACATCTGTCATGATCTGCTCTGACAGGTGGCCTTAATTGCTCATTTCACTCACCTGCATAGTTCTGCCCAGTTCCTAATTATCTCTGATGCCATCCACCTGTAGGTTCTTCTTTATATTCGACCCATCCCAGCTATCAAGGCCAGATCTTTATTTGTTTTCCGTCTGTCTATTTGGTTTTGAGTTTATTCCCTGGTTCATCACCTGGTTCCTGGCGGCCAGTGGGATAGGAGGTTTGTGTTTGTCTCCTCTTATGATCCTGTTCTGATCCCTCCCCATGGAGCCCTCCGGATTTTGGCTCAAAACACACGGAGGGTCGATTTTATTCCTTTAAGCCTGGCTCCTATGAGGAGACCAGTTTAAAGTCCTGCATAAATCCTGGAACAATGTCTCGTATCTGCTTCCCTCGACCACTGAGGCTGCCCATCTGCATCTGAGTCTGCCTGTCTGTTTCTGTGTATGTCTGTGTGGGCACGCATCTGCACCTTTCTGACTCTGGACTTGGAACCAGCCTGAGAGCTTTTTGAATTCCTGGAACCCCGTTTCTGTTCTGCTGTGTGGATCTGTACCTTTGAGCTGAGAACTTCTTGATCTCAGAACTGTCCTGTTCTGACCTGGATAATTCTCTTTTCAGCTCTCAGTAGTTTGCTGCTCTGATCGGGGACACCCTGGACGGCTCTGCACTGGATCCCGTTCGGCGCTCCATCGGATGGAACCTGCCTATCACTCAGAGAATGGACTGAACTGTTAAACCAGTTCCGTCATCACTCATGCAGTGACTCACTCTGTATCATCACCTGTCAGATGATTGTGGTCAATTACCTGTGTTTCTCTCTACAGAATCAGTGATGGGTTGCACCCCGCCCCTGAAGTCGCTGCGGTCGCAGTTCCACAGCAGCGCACTTCTGTTCTGTGTGTTTTTGTTTTGATAAATGTTTTGAACTTTCCCACTGACTGTCTCACCTTGAATACTGAGTCCATCTATCCCGTTTTATGACAACGTCACCTATCCGAAAAAATATATATATATATATACAACTACAAAACTACTGTTTTCTCACCCCTCGTGGGGTGGTATGTGTCATCCTCAAGCTCGGGTGAGAAAACAGTAGTTTTGTAGTTGTATATATATATATATATTTTTTCG
>NW_015150474.1:49635-58188 GCF_000732505.1 Cyprinodon variegatus
TATATATATATACTGTATAGATATACTGTATAGATAGATAGATATTTTAGTTTTTAATTTTTAATTTAGAATTAAATCATTAATATATATATATATTTTTTATGTCTTAATAAGGGTCATGTGGTGTGGGGCTGTGCCCTAGCGCCCTCTATCAGTCAGCTGCAACTGCTACAATGCTAGCCAGTCCAGTGCAGCAGTTAGCTTCTGCAACATGTGACTCGTTCAGTGTATGTAGTGAGGATTAGCATTAAGTTAAAACTCTTAAAACCATCAGCAGTTGAATCAGAAAGCTTACTTAAAATAAAACACCAACATAACTATGTATTCTGCATAGTTCACCCAAGCAGAGCACTTATTAAGCGTGGATTGTTATTTGCATGTAAAGAAGATGATAATGTATTAGAGCAAGTAATAGCCACTGTTACATATATTGCAGCAAATCTGGCCCAGGAACAGGACCTTAAAGTACAAGTACTTTTTAAAATAACCATTTTGTTTCTGGTTAAGTGGGATTAAAAAGGCTGCCTGGGAATTCTTGGGGACAATGATCCTGCTCTTTAAATAAAAAACTATGATTGAACTCTACACAACATTTAATGGAAAGAGTCACAAAAACGTTCCCTTTATTGTCCCCCAATGGGGAAATTTTGGTGATGCATATATTGAACTTTCCAGCAGGTGATAAAATGCATTGATAGTTGTTAAATTTAAGAATACTAATGATTAGATATGGTCTCTACATACGTATTTGATAAGTAATACAATTCTTTATATTTTCTAGTTGTAATAATCTTTTACAAATTACATTCAAGACTTAAATGGTTGGAGCAAAATGTTGCAACTAATGCACATTTTTTTCTGATAGTTATATCAGAATTATAGTAGCACTTCATTCATGATGTCATCTGGAAAAGTTTGCTTGGGATACACAATACATGTGAAGCATCTTATGGAACATCCTATGGTGATATGCTTCAAAGTCTACATCAAAGCAAGTGGCATTTTAACACTACAAGCAATTTTTTGTTAACTATAACTAATATATTTTTCCATTACAATCTGCATAAAGCAAAATGTGTTGATTATAAAGTTCAGGAGTTTCTTTTTCACTGGGTTGGTATTTCTTTTTTCTTTTTAATTTATAAATACACAATGGTTACTTTTCCATAAATACAGTTTATTTTTTCAGTTATATCAAACTTTGTCATCACCAAGAAATACTGCTTAATTGGTGAAGCAATTATGGGAACATACTGTATCTGCTATAGCAACTACTATCAGAAACAGAAGCTCGCAAAAAGTCAGGCTTACAAACATTTAACACGAGCAGCCACCTTCATCCTCAGCTATTTTTTTCTTTAGCCCAACTTAATTTTTTGTGAACCATTGTAGGACAAAATATCCAAATAAGGCTAATTCTTGCTGAGCTATGTTTAAGTCCACTTATCTTTGCTGATATACAGAGAAGCTGTTTTCAGTCCCCACAAAGTGTTGACACTGAAATGTGCCTGTAGACAAGTATAACTGGGCCAGGGCTCACTATGCTGTCAGCTTTCACACACACAAACACACACACACAAAATAAAAGCTGTCCAAAGCTGACAAGCTCAGCAGGACAGGCCCTTCTTCCTCTTCATCATTTATTCACCAACACAGCACACTTTGGCGAGCACATCCTATAGAGAAAACATTTATTCTCAGCATTCTTCAATTTCCCTCACAAAGCTCTTTTCAACCTCCTAGTGCAGCCTTTTCATTATGCAACGTTCTGGCCATGTTGGTTCCATAAGCCAGTTTGGGTACCGGCATCTTGTGGGCCGATCAAATACTGCTGAGACGAGATATTGGTGTAACTAGATACAAGCAGACACAGAGAGTATTGTGTATGAATGAACAGGACGAAGGTCAGTATTACCCAGTGACCACTACACGTCTTAATTTGGCTCCAAAGGGCGAACTAAGGTTGATCTCAGACAGAATATTTAGCTGCCATTGAAGTTCTGTCTGAGCTTAAATTGTATACATTGAAATTATAAGAATAATAATTCACATGAATAATAAATACATTGTTAGGAATATATAGAACACTGATAGGTTTAAACAACATAATACTATTACTCATTGTATTCTCTAAATAATACACATTCAGTACAACAAATTGTAGAAAACAGGGGTGGTCTTATATTTTTTTACACTGCAGTATTTTATTTAGCAACACAAATAACGGCACACAAAAGCTTGTATAAGAATGTTAAATAAATTGCTTTGTAATGTAATGATATGTCTCCTATGCTTTGTGAACCTCCCCCTTTGTGTTTCATTGGTTAGTTAGGTTGTAATGTAATTTATAGGCTACTTGTGGGGCTGCCAGGCAGTTTAGCTGCATCAGTTGGAAATATTGCAGTTGATTATCATCAGCAATGGCTCATTTACTCTTTGGTATACATAGAAATAATGAAGTCGAGTCAGAGTTGATGACTTCTCTCACATGCCTTTGCTCAGTGAGGATCGTCATGGCAACCTAGTCACAGTGATAAATATTTTTTTAAGTAATTTGGCTAAACTTGGGAAAAGAAAGACAGCTCCTTTTAGATTGAGGTGTGGTCTCTAGCAATATAAAGAGTTTAGGATCCTTGGTTTCTTGCTCACAAATGATGATAGGATGGGAAAGCGAGAAGGATTGATGTGCTTGAGTATAGTAATCTCCATCTATGTAGGTTCTGAAGCACACCTGTGGATACAAAGCTCAGATACAGACAGCTAAAATGAGCTCTCTGTGTAGAGCAGCTGATCTCAAAATCTGGAGATAAGAAGATGAGCTTCATCATCCGGGGGGAATACCAAGGGAACCTTGCAGTCAAATTCTTGTGGAAGATTCCAGAACATGCTCAGGTAACTGTATTGTCCCTTCTAGTGAAAAAATGTAAGATCTTCCAGAATTAGATTATATGGCGTTGATGATGGATGTGCAAGTTTCCCTCCTGGATCTATTACCTACATGACTTGCTTTTGGATGAGCTGAAAAAATTGGTGTATGGTATAATTGACTGTTATAAATGTTGTCATAAATTTGTAATATACCTACATTTCAATTTATTCTCAACAGAAAATAATAGTTTAAACATTTTACAACTCCACATGGGGAATTCCTGTTTTTGGGTCAGTGGTCACGTTTAGGACTAAATTTTGGACCTGAAAGCTTTAGATTAGAAAAAAAACAAAACAAACCTCAAAGCGGGAAAAAATGTAAATGGAGTCAAATATTCAGCACCCATTCATGTAAAGGGCTGGTCATACTCCTGCAGCATTGTGTCGTAGTGAGCATGTCGCAGATATTTTTGATTTATGCACAATTTTGAAGCATGGTCTACACTATGTTATTCCATGGTCTAGATACGGCCTAGGCGGTGAGGAAGTGAAAAAAAAAAACAAGGGGCAAGTTTGTGCGTCAACGGAGGGACATGAGGGCGAAAAAGAGCGGGGATCCAGGTGGAAAAAGGGTCCCAATGTTCTAGTGCACCTCGCTCTAGCTGGTCCATCTTCACGAGTCGTTTGCCACAACTGAGATCATGCAAACAAAACAAGCCAGTAAGGTACCAAACAGGAAATATGCATAGTGTAGAATGGATGTAGATTTGACCAATCAGTGGCCTCCTGTTTGCGGCCACCTACAATTTTGGGGAGGTGAAGCAGAGTGTCTGTGGGAGGGGCGGGGGCATAATTGCGTTCTGTGCATCACACACACAGATGATCTGGTTTCTGAGTATAAATCAGCCTTAAGTATGGTCTTTCATAAATGATAGTGAGTTCAAACTTACTTATAGTTGTGACAATACATATTAAAAATGGATAAAAGTATTCAAATGTTTAGGGTTTTTTTTGTCAAAAATATTGGTTGTTGGAGGAGAGAAGGGGATTTTTTCTTTATTTCAGTACCAACTTAAATTGTTTTATTATGGATGCAGTTCCAACTGGACAGAAAACATGACGTATCCTGCACTAATTTGCTATGTTTGGAGTCATTTGGTGCATTATTAAACAGTATAAAGGCTATAAAAATGAATTACGGCAAGCAAGCTAGTTATGAGCTTTGGCATACTCTCATGTCTCCTGTCCTTTAGTTTGAAACAGCGCCATGATTCCTCTCTCTTATGTACTTATCAATGATGTTTCAGCTTCCCACCTGCAGGCTTTTCTAGCTTTCCTTTTTAACCATGACTCTGACTTAAAGCCAACAATGCAGAAGGTCCTCTATGTTTGTCTGATGGTGGTATAACATGCAAATGGTGAGGCTGCCCCTCTACCAGTGCCTCTCTCACATTGCCGTGGTACTTAATTGTAATAAAATATACATCCTGTAGGAAATACTTAAGATGAGCTAATTAGAAGAAACTGCATTGGTACTAACTGAATATATCCAGTAGGTAAAGGTTACTCTTTAACATTTGACAGCTTTAATATTTGGTGCCTAAAATTGTTACATAACATCTGCATAACCATTAAAAAACAACATTGCCAAAAACCCATTGCAGCTATTCAGTACTGACTTTAATTGGAAACAATTTTCCCAAAATTTTATTTTTTGGTTCAAATAATCTTTAACCTTTGCATACCTATCTATCATAAATAACAAGAGTGTTTTTGCAGCAGTTTATACCAGCAAGCCTGTAGAATGGAAGGTAGTAAAACAATAGTTGCATTGCAGTTTCTGTAAAGCACTTAACATGATTCAGCTTCCTCCAGGCATTTTCATGTAAGCTGGAAAGAGTAATGGCCAAATTTACAGTTTGATGTCAAGGTATCAATACAAGTTGAGATGCACTATAAATCTATAGTGGTGGTCAACATCATGGAAATAATGGACATCGAAGGCGCAGGTAGAAAGTTAAAAACATAATAAGAAAGGCATGTATATATATTTACAAAAAAGTCTGATTTACTTTTAGGCTTTTTACGATAAATTCTTGATTTGTCTCTGCATATTTGTTTTAGTTAAATAATATAACTTTTTACAGTAATAATTTCTCTAGGACAATTGAAAGTTCAAAGAGTTTAAGAAATGACCTAAAAAGAAACTTCCCCATCATTGTCAGTCTTCATATAAGTCAAAGCTGGAAACAAAATGGAAATGGCAGGTATGATTCACAGGTTGAAAGTCACAGGACATGTTCTAGAGCAATATGAGTAAGATCAGAAAATGAATCGCCCCAGTCCAGGGGGTGTTTATGAGCTCTGCATCATTTACCCACCCAGAACCTTTCTTGCTCCCCCCAGCAGTCAGCAAAAATTCCATTTTTCAAAGCTGGAACCTTCCTGTTTTGATAGATGATGACATTGTCCCTGTAATCTGCTCCCCCAATGACCTTCGACCTTAGAAATGCATAAGGTCACAGAGTTCTGCTAAGGGAAGTATGACTTGCAAATTTGAACTTAGTGACTGCTGGCTTTACAGTCACTGACAAGCACCAAGTTTTTGTACATAAGACAATAAGGATATATCTTTTTTATTATTATTTTTGTTTTGTTTTTATATACATTTACTAGTTTTTCTGACAGTAGGCTGACAGAAAAGGGGGTATGAGAGAGGGGGAGAAACATGTGGCAAAGGACCAAAGGTCGGATGCGAACCCGGATCGGCCGCGTCAATGACTAAGGCATTATGTATATTGGTTGTGCGCACTAAACACTGCGCCACCTGCATGCCCATAATGGTTCTTTCTCAATAGTTAATTCAATCACCTGCTTTGCTCTGCCCAGTTTCTTATCACAGTTAATCTCATCCAACTGCTCCTGCCTCAATTTAAGCCGTTTGTTCCCAGTCTTCAGTGCAAGATTATTTGACCCTTTGATTAGAGTTCTCTAGCGTACCGTTGTTGTTCTGGCTGTCTGATCTTGACCAGTTCTACCCTCTGACCTATGAGCCTGCCTTTTCCTGTTTACGATTTGTTTGCCTCACCTGTCTTTGGACTCCTGCTGGTTACTGCCTGAACCTGGATCTGCCTCCTGACTTCGACTTGGATTTCCCCTCGGTACCTCTTCAGATCTCTGATCTTCTGGTCTGGACTACTTTTAACCTCTTCCACACCAGCTTGGGCTTTTTTTCTGGAAACTTCTGTTGACCTTCATCTGCTTGGATCTGTTCATCAGCCAGTTCAGCAGTTTTCAGGCTCAGGCTCCTGGAATTCTCTTGGGAGAGTTTGCCATGTGCTGTTGTTAGCCAACCGGCTGGATTCTACTCCTTCTTCTGGGCACAGAATGAAGTCTAAAACCAGAGATTCCGTCCTCTGACACCCTTGTTGCTGAGTTGCAGATCCAACTTACGTCAACAAATGCTTTTGAAACTCACACTGATCTGTCTTTGTCAAATTTTGGTTTCTCGGTTCTGAGCCTTGACAAATGCAGGCGTGGCCAAAGTGCTGCTCATCTCTGTCATGTGTTGAGAGAAGTACAGTAGGAGTCAAAGTTTTATTATAAAGTCAAAGTTTTATTGTAACTGAAAAATATCAACCCCAGCCCTCCATCCTCCCTCCTTTCAGCAAAGATGTTTTAGACATGTCTGCCCTTCAATCGGCTCTTTTGCAGTTATTTCAGATTAATCATTACTAACATACTGCACCTTTCTGTTCCTCCTCTGAGCTCCAATGTGCACACACAGAGGGCGCTTTCGTCTTTGCTGGGGATTTTAATCTGGCTAACTTGAAGACTGTGCTCCAGGGGTCTGCCAGGAATTTGGGACCCGATGAAAGACATTGACATTTGGCCCTCAACAACTCCCCCAACTTCAGAACGTGAAAAAGTTAAATATGCATTAACTTATTTTTATGCTGTCCCTGAGATATTTTTGATTAATCTGTATGTGTAAGACAAAACATTTATTTTTTGTGTGATAGCTTCAGGCTGCTAATGAGAATGATCAAGATTAATAGATGTCTTTTAATGGTTTAATGATTTTATATATACATATATATAAAATTGTAAAAAGAGGTGTTTGAAGACGTGGGGTCGCTAGTTGATCATTTAAACCTCTGATGATAACAGTGTTTTCCTTTTGCCTGGTCTGGTTGGTAAATGTAAACTCTCAGCCCTGTTTGTCTCTTTGTTATCAATAAGTACTTGATTAATTCTGGTTAATTTTTTCTTGAAAACTAAAAACAACACACAACAAAATGATAAAAAATTTGCAATCATGCTCCATTTCAGAAAGCACCCAGCTGGACGGCATCATTATTGATATGATTCCCCTCCGACATTGAGGAAGAATAACTACATAATTGTATCTAGCAGATAGCTATCCCATTTTACAACAGTTTAATTTTTTTAACAGATTAATAATACATCTTTCATTTGAACTGAAAAAATTAGAGAGGGGAAAATTGGGTAACGGTATCGGATGCCTTCTCCCTCTCTTCTCTTTCTCCTTCCTTTCTGTTCTTTTCGAAACCCAGACATTGGGGTGCTGCATTTTTCAGCCGCAGACATTTTAACCACACTGCTTCCTACTTAAACATTTTGTTGTTAATTTTTTCTTTCGTAATCACTATATCAAATGATATGCATGTGGCATTTAAGACCCGGTACAAGCTAAGTGCCGGTGACAGACAGGGAGACCTGATGGGATGCAGCCAGGACCTGAGGATCAAACCATTTATTGCAATTTCACAGGAGTGTATCTTTGTTTCACTGTTTATGGCTGAAAAATGAGGGAGAACATGATTTTTTTTTTTTTTTTTACTGCTTTTTATATTTGAAAAAATGGGACAAATATTTTCTTCTTCTTTTGGGTCCCCCCTCACGCACCCCTGCTGTGCTCCATAATTTTTTACAAACATGTGGACTTAGCAACTTGAGGACAAAAACTCTGGATTTAGCCTACTCTAACATTAAAGATGCATTCAGAGCAGCCCCCCATCTCCACCTTGGGTCATCACATCACCTATTTGAAAGGGCGTAGGTTTGATTTGAACTTTGGTAGGGACATTATTGGTCGGGTTACAATGGTGCTATGCTATATGCATGCCCTTTTTTATGCACGATGTGAGCATCCGTACTGATAAGAGGAATTCATTGTTAAAAGAGAAAAGAAGCATTTTGCTACATTAATTTTTTTTTTATAAGCACTACACTCATTAGATGCTGTTTATCAATGTTTGAAGTATCACCGGCTCTGATGAATGTGGAATTAGGACTGTTTTCCACTTTGAAAATGGTTTCATTTGAACAACTAAGAGAGAAGGTAAATACAGTAGTTTCTTTTGAAGATATAGAATTGTGCAGAGTTAAACCCCATTCTTATATTTTTACCTACTATGCTCTCTCTGTATCAAGCAAAATAATACATTCATTAAAATATTAACTTCACTATAAAAGTTAAAACATCAGGGCTGTATAGCCCATTTCATGTATTTTATCTGGGGCTGAAAAAATGAATCTTATTAATTGATTATTTTAATAACTGTCAACTAATTTAGTATGTGATTCATCATTTACTGGAGAATAGAGACTCTAAAACATAATATAAATGTAAAATGCGCCTTTCCCTGACAGAGCAACCCA
>NW_015150474.1:58291-67706 GCF_000732505.1 Cyprinodon variegatus
AAAACAGTAATAGCAACTAAATATCGGTAAAAAGGAAACCCTCACATTTTCTTTTTTAGTTGGCTGTGGCCATGAATCAGAAATGTTGATGGCTTACAGCCTTTATTTGCCCATTTTTCCAGCAGTCTTCAGAACTCTTGGCTGACTCAGAATATTTCGTTTTTTAAAAGAAAAAAAAAGGTTTTTGTTTTGTGTACATGATATTCATTTTTTAAATTGGGACTAGTTTTGTAGCCCAACGTTAATTGTAGTACTCGCGGCATTCTAGTGTGAATACATTTTCAATGTTGTGCTCCAAGCACGCACGGACTAGAAAACAGCCAATCAGAGAGAGAGAAGGCGGAACTTAAGGCAGAAGACCCAATGAGAGTGGAGTTAAACAGCGCAACACGGTTCCATGCGCTGCTACGTGAAAGGGACAGGAGAGACCAGGCAGAGGAGCTGCGAGAGGAAAAGAAGCCACTGCTGTAACAACTACTGCTGCAAATTATAAACATGTTGCTCACATCCAATTATTGGTAGGGACAATTAGGTCGGTTAAAAATTTTGGTAGGGACATGTCCCTATGCAAACCTACGCCCATGCCTATTTGTCATGCTAATTCCTGCATACAGGCCATACAGCAACTCTAAATCAAGTGACTGACTGCATAACACCGATAATACTAAACTAGAATACTGCATATTTGAAACGCATATATTTGTCTTGAAATGCTCTGAACTTCCATATTAATGTGTTTTTCACCATGTTTTTACCCACACTGTTAACATTGGATCACTGCTGCACTTTATGGAATGGAATGTTCATTTCACTGATAAGCTGCTTCTCCATCACTGTCTGAAAGCTGTACAAAACTAAATTTTGTTTTGTATACACTGTGTATACAAAATTACAACAAAAGTTGTCTAACCTCAGGCATGTCCAAAGTCGGTCTTTAATGGCCCATGTCCTGCTGGTCAGCTGTGCTTATATGGGAATCCTCTAAAACCTGCAGGACATGAGCCCTTGAGGACTGATTTTGGACATGTCTGCTGTAGTTAAACCAAAAAGTTCTATCACCTAATAAAGTTATTTTGGTAGAACACATATGCCCACCTAAACCACACCACAAAAAAAAAAAAGAACAGAACATGTTCAAGATTGTTCATATTCTTAAATAAAAAAAATAAAATAAAATAACTTTTGTTGCCTTTGATTATTGCCGCAGGTTTTAAAATTAATTTTAAAACTATTGTCAGGTTAAGTCACCATTAACTTCAGGGTAAAACTGCAGTTTCCACAACAAAAATTGTAAAAGCAATAATTTCAGTAGATGTGTGCATGCTAGGGAAGGCAAGGCTAAAAGAATATATATAGCAGAACATTGAACATTTTTATCTTAATGAGAGAAATCATATACTTTTTATGAAACAAATAAAATCATCTGCTTCTTATGGCAGCTTTCTGTCTAAGTTTAGAGCTTCTAGGATAAAATCAGTTTTTTGCAGCCTGGACTGAATTCAAGAAAGGGTGACTGCCATTTGTCATGTCTTCAGGACATTTTGTGGCTGCAAAGGGTTTTTATTTTAATACAGTAACCATATATATTGAACAAATATTCACAGAGATGCACAATATAACCCAGGGACAGGGGAAGAGTAGCTTCACCCTTCCACTGTATGGGCCTCCTCATTTATTCGCTCATCAGAAGTAAGCTTTTTTATAGTTTCACAGAAATATTTGATATAGCTGTTTCAAGTTTATTGAAAAGTTAAAATAAAAATGTATTTAATATAACCTTATTTTCCATGAGGTTTACATATATATGTGTTGCATACTATATTTTTAGGTTTATCACTTTGTTCAGTGAGAGAAACTTTTCTTCACTTGACGTTTTACTGTCTAGGAAGTCAGTGGTATACCCCCTGTTGAAGGAACAGATGGAAACAATGTCAGCTATGGAACTGGCACCTTTTTAGATACAAACTCTTCCTTTTATATGGCAAGGTGCTCCTTCATGTGGCTCACTGGCAGAGTCTCAGCTCCCTGTCGACCTTGAGGGATCGATGCAGAGGTGGTACAGCGAAGCTGACAGTGTCCATGTGGAAAGTCATACATAAGAATGAAGAATGATCTGTGGGGCTCAGGGTGAGGAGGATGTAGGGGCAATCATGAAGCACCACAGTACCAGAGGGCCACAGTAGTTACGTTTCACAGCACCTCCTCACTCATCCAGTGATTAATTATGCCTGTTTCCACATTAGCATCTCACCCTCCCTAAGGGAATCCTTGACCCCTTCAACCCTATACAGTCTCTTCTTTCTTGTCCCACCATGCTGACCCCCCCGCACACGCACACACACTCACTAACACAGCCACGTACGTGGTTAAGGAATCGAAGGACACACAGGGGTCCACAGGGGAAGGATGTTTTTTATTCTTAGAGATTAAAGAACTTGAATCACTTTCAATGGGGAGACGATAGGAGTAAACTAAAAATGCAGTTAAAAGTTTAGAAGAAAATAAAACTTAATACGCTTTGTAAAGACAGTTTTAAACTTCTCTTTAGGTAGTCCATGAATTGAATGTTGCAATGTTTAAACCTGGGTTAAATGCTTTCTAAATATTTGCAGGTTCCTTGAATGAGATTATATTAGTTGCAGTCATTTTGAGCGTATTATTTTTTTTTATAGACTGCAACAATCTGCTGAATAAACATACAGTCTACACATAATTAATTTAACTGTACTTAATTTAATGATGATTTAAGGGATAAAGTGAAAGTAATTGTGGACAAGAATATCTGGTTGTGACTGCACTTAGGTTTTAAGTAAATAACTGGTCGCCGGCGAACCGGACCTTAAAGCTACAGTGTGTAATTTTCATCAACATCTAACGTCCAGACTGCAGACCGCAGCAACATGAACATCTCCCCCCCACCGCTTCTCCCCCCCAACAGTACGGCGAGCGTTACTATTAAGGTTAAGAGGCTGAGCTCGTAGATGATGATAAATAACATAGTTATGTATAATATATTACATTTCTGACTGTATATCCCTGTAATTATTACACACTGTAGCTTTAAGTGGGAGTAATAAATCAGTAATAAATCAGAATGCATAAAATTCCACCAATAAAATGTTTACCAGCAGATGGATGCATTGCGGGCAGCCCCAAGCAAAAGTTCCAATCCCCACAGCTCTGGAACTGTTATAGCTAGAGGTCTGAACGTTTCTGCATTTGTGGTTGACATGATGTAGAACATATATAATACAATAAAACCTGCCTTTTCTCATTACTGCATTTCAAAAAAGACCTATCATTTCCGAGAAGAAAAAAAACCCAACAAGTTTGAGTCATGTTTGAACTGATGCAGGTTGGTCTGTGTTCTACTCACCCAATTTTAATGATTTTATTTATATATTCAGAAACTAGAGGGTGTTAGCTTTCAAATACTGAATTGCACATGTAATTTGGGCTTACAGTTCCTAAGTTATTTGCTTTTCCATTTGAGTATGCAAAATAGGTGAGCATTACCCAAAATGAGGTGGATGTTAAGCTGTGATTGAAAGGTAACTAACGCTGTTATCTTTTTTTAGTAACGAGTAATCTAACTAGTTACTTTGATTGTAACTATAACACAGTTACCACTGCCGACACCTCGTTACTGCACGTTACTCAGGTCGCACAATTAACCTTATTTTCATGATAGGACTAGTTCATGCCTTGTCATGAGAGAGGGGAGGATGAGAATGGTTCATGTATAGTGAGATTATGACTTTCAGTTGGGTAGGTGGATGTTTCCACTGGCGGGTGTTAATGTACAGCAAACACAGACAGATGGAGAGTGAGGAGGACTCCAGCAGCAAAACAGTGTTTTCCACATGGAAATACCGGTGTTACGTCAAGCTGCGCTTCCCCATCAGAATAGTAATCAATGTGATGGTGGCCGGTAATTTTCATCATAGATATACCTCAACTATGAGAGACAAAATGAGAAAAAAAAAATCCAGAAAATCACATTGTCTGATTTTTAAAGAATTTATTTGCAAAATATGGTGGAAAATAAGTATTTGGTCAATAACAAAAGTTAATCTCAATACTTTGTTATATACCCTTTGTTGGCAATGACAGAGATCAAACGTTTTCTGTAAGTCTTCATAAGGTATTCCTCCATGCAGATCTCCTCTAGAGCAGTGACGTTCTGGGGCTGTCGCTGGGCAACACGGACTTTCAACTTCCTCCAAAGATTTTCTATGAGGTTGAGATCTGGAGACTCGCTAGGCCACCGGTATATTATTCATTCTTTTACCTCTAAAAGGTGCTATTTTGTTTACATTTTCATAAATCAGAGCAACCACCACCTTTTCTCTGTCTTAGTCAGAACCTCAGACATTCATGGCACAGAGACAAAGCAACATACCACAAAATCATGCAGAGATGAAGCTAATCTCTCTGAGTGGCTGCTGTGGAAATAGAGAATTTGGTTTGACTAAAACCTGTGCACATTTTACTACTACTGTGTCAGACCATGTTTGGACCCTTTTCTCTCTGGATTTGCATAAGTTTTCATCTCCAGGTCCTTCCATAACATTATGGAACATGGTGACAGCAGGAAATGAACAAAACGAGACCCGTCCTGTTTTTAAACAACCACAGGCCTGATAGTAAACGTTTTGTTTTCCAGTCCTGAAGCCGACATAGGAAAAGGTAGTTGCTGCTGAGTTTTTTTTTTTTTTTTTTTTAAAGATAGTTTTTGGTTTAGATATTTAAGGTTGGTTCTAATTTGATCAGAAATTACTCTAAAACAATCATCGTTCAGTGAAAGCCAACCTGGCCGTACATTACCACCCTCATTTTAGACATTTTCCCACAGATAAAGTCATGTCAAGAAAATCAGTCTGTCAGCAAGCATTTTCTTCATTGCAAGATGCAGAAAGGAATCTAATAAAAGTTGAAAGTCTATGGAAAAGGAAAAGAAAAGAAAAGAAAAGAAAAGAAAAGAAAAGAAAAAAGAAAATATATAATCGATCACTTTACCCTTTACTGACTGCTGCCAACAGGCGGTTTCAGTCCTGGAGCTCCCCACCTCAGTCCAAAAAGGTTAGCCACTTCTCAAACAAAAACAAATATTTCATTAATTGAAAATTAATTTAGCACCGGAGAGAAGGAAAGCCTTATTTTTGGTGCACCTCCTCCTTGTTTCCCCACAAAAAAAAATTCCCCAGTGTCTCTGTCCTCATAGTTCTTGCACACACACACATTGGGGAGCAAGTTGCAGCTCAGGTGAGTTATTAGGGTCAGGGGTTTAGAGCAGGGGAAAATCCTTTGTTGTTTTCCCCATATTTTAACTCATCATTTCCATCCAGTTCCTTTGATGGTGTGTGTGCGTGTGTTCTCTCTTTGCAAATATATGAATAAACGTGCCGGCTGAGTGAAATCCATCGATCTCCGTTTATTTAACTGGGATGAATAGTTGAATACTTTTTTCCCATGACAGTTTTTTTTTTTTTTTTTTTTTTTTTTTATCATAGAATAATTTCTATAAAAAGTCATCTAAAATAATCAAGAGCATTTGCTATTATAACATATTTTAAATTAAGGGACCAGCCCTAAATTTTTTGTATGATCTACACCTCATCCTGGTGGCTGCTATTAGATTTCTGTGTCAATTCATATCAGAATTTGTTCATTTTTAATTCTTTCTGAAGATAAATTCATCTAATTTCTCAAAGCAAAAATTATATTACTTGTTTATTATCCCAATATTTTTTGCACTCCAATCTTGATGAGTTTAGAATAGCGACAGAGCTGATGCAATAGCAGGCTAAACTACAACACATCTATAACACTGAATACCACCAAAGCAGAAACAGCTAATGTTTCTGCTAACCTTGATATTGAAAAAAACAGTATGATGCCTTGAAAAACTAGCTTTCATTCTAGTCACAACAGTTATATGAGAATTGTGTATCATGTTGGATCAACTCTTGGAATAATTTAGTGTGTCTTACCTTTCAAATGATCCAATAAAAGGTCACAGTTGTTTTAAATTAAATCCCTCAATGTTTTCCACTAACAAACACAACTGAGAAGTCCTTTTTTGACAAACAAATTTTAAAAAACAATTTCTTTTACAGTTGTCTTACAATTTATCCCCTGAAGCTATATGTGGGCTTGCAGCTCAAGCAGTATGCATGAATTTCTAGATCTTGTTCAACCACTGTTAACCACAGTTAGGCCATCTACATTTTATCTTTATTTTGTCTGGAAAAAAAACAACAATAAAAAACACTAGTAGGCATCCTACTGTTTTTTGTTTTGTATTTACTGTATAGTGAGCTACATTTTCTTCAGATATACAGTTATGTAGACCTTTCAAAATGTTTACATTTTGTTTTCTCAGTGAATGGAATAATTTACCAAAACATTTGTGGATTATCAAGATGTTCTGGTGAATCGAAGATTAGTCTTTGTGTTAATTTGGTCAGCAGTGGTCTTATCTTACACGACCTTAGCATATTTGAAGTGTTGTTTTTTTTGAAAAGGCAAAAGTGAAATTGGTGCAGATATTTATGTCCTGTTTTTACTTGCATTTGAAATAAAAAATGTATACCGTTGTAAATAATTATTACCCCTCTTGAGTCAGTCTACTTTTCTTCTTGCTCTCTAGGCTCCTCTGTTCACACCTGCTCCAAATCTGCTGATTAGCCTGGTCTTTGTTTCTCTCTCCCATATATGCACCTCCTGCTCAGTCACTGTTTCTGGGTTGTTGTCATTTCATCCCCTTCAAGTGAGTTTTCTTGGTTTTTCTTTATTTTTGTGGATTCTGACAATTTAGTTTTTTTTTTTTTTGTTTGTTTGTTGTTTTGCTTCTGTTACCGTTTTTTTTTTTAAATTAAATCTCCAATAAACCACTTCAGCTTCAGTGTCTGCATTCGGGTCCTGTCAAACATCCACCCCGCCTCGACAAGCTTTAATCATACTCTTGGGAAGAGGGATATTAAAAATAGATAAACTAAGGAATCATTCAATATTTATGTTTTCATCTTTTGCTGTTATGTTTTAAAAAGTTAAAGGAAGTATAAATGCCTAAAAAAAAAAAAAAAAAAAAAAAAAAAATATATATATATATATATATATATATATATATATATTTACCTGCTAATTTCTGAACTAGTTATACCTATGTTCCTTTTTATTCTTAAAAACAGGAATTAAGTTTCCAGGTTAAACCTAAAATAATATAGGACGCTCAGTTCTAAGAACCACGGCTGATAGAAATCTTAAACAGTGATATGATGTCAAGAGCCTCTCAGAGCATATGCATTTTGAATGAAAACTTACAAAATGCAACTTTTTGATAGTTTTTGGTGATATGGCGCTGCATATGATTATTTCCTGGGCTTTTATATCCATTCTTACCACCAAATTTAGCTCAATCAGTTATCTGTTCTTCTTAACCAAGCTTATAAAGATAATGCATATTAAATGCTGATGCA
The DNA here is from genome assembly GCF_000732505.1 of Cyprinodon variegatus. NCBI lineage: Eukaryota > Metazoa > Chordata > Actinopteri > Cyprinodontiformes > Cyprinodontidae > Cyprinodon > Cyprinodon variegatus. The sequence goes on from NW_015150474.1 coordinate 65,773, forward strand.
ACAAAAAAATCCTTACTTTATGCTGATACATTTGATGGCTTTATCTACCAACCCCTCAATGCTCAGAACATTCTGGTGTTATTTTATTCCTTTCTTACTCTGCTCATACCCTGAAGTCCCTATATCTTTTTTATTTCATCTCAGTTTCTATCTTGGCCTCTTTGTCCATCTAACTTTCTCTAAACTTTTCTTTTCTTTTTTTTTTTGCTGTAAGCCTCAAAAGCTACCATGGGGAAGATAGCTGACATAACAACAAGGTTTTCAATGAGAGCCTGACAGACAGCCCCTATCCTCGCCTCCAAATGCATATTGAGGCTGACTCTGAGATTTTGGTTTTGTTGAGAACTTATTCTGACTCTTAAGATTGTCAAACATATCTATTGCCTGCCTTTGTTTATTTATTTATTATTACCACCAATAAACTCATGTCTAAACATCATCATTCAGTGACCTAAAAAAGTTTTAAGTCGGACAGAAAGTAAAAAACTTTTTTAAACCCTCTTATCTCAAGAGCATAATTACAATCATCCCAGTGCACGATGGCTTCAGAGCCCCTCTGCCCTGCACATACGTTGATCCAGCCATAAGCACCAAACAAAAACCAAGTGAGTCATTGAGGGAACTTGTAGAGAGTCTACTGGAAAATAGCAGGATATTTCATTTCTTTTTGTCATTCATGATGCAGCACTCTTTCCTGTGCTTGCAATGAAATTGTGTCTTTGCTTACCTCCTGCTCCTGAAAAAGATGCCCTCTCTGCAAAGAAAACTTGACCTTGAACATCAGGGACTGTAGCTTCTCTGCTGTTAGTCAGGATCCACTCTTGGAAACAGAGCCTCTGCCATAAATCAAATGTAATGTAACTCTTCTTCCCTTTTTTTTCTAAGGTTATTAATGATGCAAGCAAAGGGAGCTGAGCTAGCCATACCTGAAAGGAGCTGCTGGGATCTACCTTCATTAATTCCCAAAGAGGATTTTGTTTTTTATTTAAAACCCATAATTCTGCATTGCTTTATGTATGTGTGCCTGGGTTAAGTTGCACTTGGTTCTTTTTACTCATCTAACATTATTATAATGTTCATATTTGTCATAATCATTTATCATATTTGCCATACAGTGTTGTTTTTGACAGCCATATTAGTCTTAGTTTATAATAACAGAAAACTATTATTATTCTTAGTCACATTTTAGTAATTAATATATGTGATAGTTTTAGTCAGGTTTAGTCAACTAAAACTTAAAAAGGTTTTAGTCTAGCTTTAGTCAGTTTGATGTTGCAAAAAAAGTTAACCTTTACAATTTTGAATAACAACCAATTCTTTACCAGACTGACAGCTCTAGCCTAGATATTACAATTGCTGGGTATAGAATGCTGCCGTGCAGTTCATCATTGCTGTTTGGCACAAAACTTGATTTGCAATGAAATATTTTATTTGGATATATTTCATGGACTCATTTAAAGAATATTTAGTATCACATCTGTGAGCTGGAAAAAATGAAATACTGATAGTAAAGGGGTTTTTTTACGCTTGGCAGAGGTTGACTAGCCCTATATAGTTTATTAAGTTGCGAGAGCAGGAGGAGCCACGCTGCTGAGAGTTAACCATCAGTGTGGAGCGTAAAGCGCAGACTCTCTTCTCGTTGACTAAAACTCAAACTTATGACTAATCATGTTTTAGTAATCAAAGATCCATGTTTAGCTCATCAGTTTTCATTATCCTCCTGAAAAAAAGGAGCATCAATGAAAATATTTCGTCATTGTCATCGTTGATGAAAAAACACTGTTGCCATACTATGAAAAATGACCCTAAAACAAAAATATGAATCAATGTGACCAGTGAGGTGTAAATGCTTACATTAAAAAAATCTAAAATAGGTTGCATTGTGTTTCAGTGTGTTTTTATATTCCTTTGTGATTATTTCCTGTTCCCTAAGG
>NW_015150474.1:68437-89927 GCF_000732505.1 Cyprinodon variegatus
GTAGAACATGAATTAATAACGTAAAATCAAGGGCCCAATGTAAAAAAAAAAGGTGTTCAGTTTTAAAATGATCCCTTCAGACCGAGTGAGGTCGGGAGCTGACTTTGGAATGAAATGGCTTCCCAGAACTTATTCAGTGAAAGGAAAAATGCCATCCAGCTGTTGAAAAGAATGGCAAAAAAGTTAATTATATTTTTACAATATCCCACCCATTTTTAAAAAATTTGTTGGGATATCTTAGTTAGACATAAATACAACTGAATTCCTTACTGTTGTGTTAAAACATGAATAATGCAAAATCGCTATTTCTCGGTATACACAAATCTATGGATCTTCGGGGTCCGCAGTGTTAGCATGATCTAGTTCATAGTTTATCCGATTGAGGGACGTTGTCGGTCAGCATCTCTCAGTTGCTCAGGGAGGCACTGAATCCCTCGGTCGGATCAGCCCCAGGTTGAATCCCGTTGGCTGCACGGGGCTTGGGTGTCTGGTGTCAGGCTTCTAACCAACTTCACTGTGGGACGATTATGCATGACAGCTTTTAACAAAATCACGTTATCACCATTCGTATCTTGACCCAGTGAATTGCAATGGTCCCTATAGCAGCATAGACCGTATAACATTATGCATAACTGTCATAGCAATCGTTTACTGCACAGCACGCACACATGGTAACTGTCATAAGGCATGATTTTTTATGTTTATGAGCAATATCTCCGTAGTTCCTGGACTGATCCATATGAAAAAAAATTATTCAAGATGCGGTTAACGGATTATTAAAGGGCAAAATAGTCTTGGAGTCGTCTTCGGTTTTACACATTTATTCTCTGAAAACACACCAAAGCGTTTTTTTTATTTATTTATATAATGTACAGGAATATATACAGAAAAAGATCTTAAGAATATTTATAGAAGAAGAGAAAATCCTATTACTATAATTTCAAGTACATAATAAAAAAAAAGGCAGTAGCTTTGTCAACACAATAATGATAATTGCGTTTAAGGGCGAATAAAGTTGTGAGGGCTTTATGATTTGAGATAAATTTTGTATTTGGGGTAACTGAAGGAACAGTTTCTGGTATATGTTAACAGTGGAGTTAGTTTGCCTTTTGCTGATATGATTTACAGATTGTTTATATTTCTTATGTTAGTATTTAAGTCAATAGAGAGGGTTTCATTCGAATATGCCTGTATGAATGTGAATTTTAAAAAATAATATAAAAAGATTTGTTTTTCCACTTCCTTGTTTGGGTGTGAAACATAAGTGATATTGCTATGGCCAGAGAGCATAGCCTCTGCAACCATCAAATTTTGTCTCTGTGCACGACCACGGCCCCCACACAGAGGTTCTGCAACCGTCGTTGTGCACCTTAAAAAAAACCTGATTCCGTGTCGGACGGTCGCAAACCCGAGCAGACCTCCAGCGGAAGTGCCAGACAAAAAGCAACTGTGATTGGTCCTTGGTAGGCCTTTACGGCTGTCTGTGTGGTTGTCCTTCTCGACTATTACAAAAATCTAATCTATGTTTTTGTTATTGTATTTGGTGCCAAAAAAATACAGTCCATTGAGAAACAATTTGATGGTGAAAGTTGGAGTAAATTGTGATGATTTTAATCAGTTGATTTCTATTCCCTGTATCTTATTGCAAACTGATATTTCATCAAAAAGCTGTAGCTAATTATATTACCATTATTGTCTATTAATTTTGAGATGGTTTTGATACCTTTATTTATCCATGCTGGCTCATAAATTAACTTTTTTTAAATTGACGTTTTGTACTATATTTGTTGTTCAATATTATGCATGTGTTAAAGTTATGAGTATGGCAGATATTCCATGCATAAGGTTGTGACTCAAGTTGTGTTTACACATGAAGTAGGTGAACACATCACTGAAGTGTACTGGCTATTTATTAACGTCATCTACTGGGCTGGGATGTAATTTTACAACAAGTGGTGTCCGATTTCTTAGGGAGAAAATCTTCACTTGCACTTCCCTTATCGAGTGTACTTCACTGTGGAGGAAACTCACTGGAGTGTTCTCAGAACCAAGTGAGAGAATTGGGACTGGGCCTTAGTTTTATTTGTTTGTAGATCCTTTAGTTTCAATGCACTTTTGTGTCATAGTTAAGCTCTATTATTGTTGACAATTCTTCTCCATCCATGTCTCCTTCTTACCTTCTGTTATTTTCCACTCGTTTCTCTAGAAATTATCTCACCGGGTTTCATTGTTAATTTCTTGTTTCTTTGATCTGTTGTATGACTCTGTTTCCTTTTAGCCCAACATATCCTTGTAGAACACCATCTGTGAGTTTTCAGTTTTCATAATAAATTAACTCTGTTACCAGACTACAGTTGCAGTTGGCTGCAACACTAAACTATCAAACATGGCAGGAGTATTCAACTGATTCCAGTTCAAACACGTGAATAAACTTGTCACCTGTAGCCTCAGGGTCATTGTCCTACTAAAAGGTAAATCTTCCCTTCACTCTCAAGGTGTTTTTCAATGTTTTCTCTATTTTAGCCCCATTGTTCTTCACATTAACCCCCAATATACACAGCATCTGGCATGACTTAAGGGTGGCTTCTGACCCACATGCAGAAACACAGGACACAGAATATATGACAACGTTTTATTTACAAGAACAAGGAAATTGATGCAGGGATTGGAGGCTTCTGGAAAGAAGAGAAACAGTCAGCAGAGATCCAAAAGGAAGCTAGAGTCATTGAAGACAATAAATGTTTCTGGTTTACTTGGACTCCGAGGTTAGGTAGGGATACAGGTGAAGAGGGAATAAACTGAATGAAGGAGAGGATAGGGTTAGGGAGAATTACTCTAAGAGTTGGACAACGGCGAAATGGAGGTCAAGTTAAGGCAAGGAGCTGCTGGGTACCTTGGATAAGATCATCCCAAAGGGCTACTTGTTAACAATAGAGTTGTGGAAATGATGCAGAGCAAAGAGGTAGTGTAACATTGAAGAATCTTACAACAGGATTAAAGTGGCAACAATCAGACGAAGAGGAAACTAAGGTATACATTCCTTCTAGGCACTAAGTATTTAAGAGGGCTTGATATCAGCAAATGTGGACCATCAGCCAAATATAGATCATCCAGCAGTTACTTATAAACAGATTGGTTATGAATCCTTGGTGTGCAACTTGATGCTCAGAGGGACAGAGAATTCACTCCAGCAGACATTAAAGAGACATACCTGCCAAAACCAAAGCTCCATCCAAATACCTCAAATTGTAGCTCCTACCTCCTGCTCCTATTCCTTCACCTCCTGCATGGTCAAAAATAACAACACTATCCAGGAAGGAAAGAAACTCTAGAATGCAGTGAGTAATCCTTCAACCTTATGAGCATCATCTGTTCCTTTTACAAACAAAGTGTTAATACTTTATGTTGGTTTATGATATAAAGCCAAAGTAAAATAAATTGGAATTCGATTTTTCAATGGAACATTTTCCAAAGTTCTGATAACGTATGCAAAAGGGAGCGTAGATTCATAAACACAACATTCTGCAATCCTGACAACTCCTTTATTATGCTGCAATGACCTTGATAAAGGGATTACTATGTTGTTCTACACCTTCTGTAGACCAGTAATGAGGTGAAGAGTCTCATATTTTTATAACTCTAGGAGATGAGGTAGAAAATTAACTGTAGCCAATCAGGATAAACGCACCCTAACGTAACCTGAAAAGGCTACTGCACCATCTCTGCCCTTGCGGATAGTTACATTTATAAGTGAACATCTGAGTGCCATGCAATAAAATGAAAATAAATGTTTTTAAACATAGCTGTTTAAAAATATCTGTTCTTCTTATTCCTGGTGGTTTTTTTTAAAGAATATTTTCATTAGCCAAACCAAATGAAGTTAACAAAGACAAGTGAAGACCAAATTGCAACAGATGAAACAAACAAACAAAAAAAATTATAAAAAAGACTATCTGGTGAAATAGTTGAATGTCTGCTCCAAAATGGAAGATATCTTCATTTATCTGCAGATATTTTTATGGAATGTGTTGTCTGTCTGCACACTGTTCAATGGTCTATTATGTCTACTTATGAGGCACAAACATTTTCACGTCCTACCATGGGTCTAACACCTAAGAATAGCAGCAATCAGCAGGGTGAGCTGACATGGGTGACCTGGGCTCTGCTTTAAGAAAAAAAATCCAGAGGGTTTAAAAAAAATCGTCATCAACGGTTCATCAGATTCTTAAAATGCAAACACCATGGCAAGCTTCGTAACATAACTTAACAGGTCAATGACTTTAGGATTTATAGCAGAACCCTGGTTGTATTTAAAACCCTCCTAAAAGTGATGCTACATTCTTATATCTAATTAAATATAATGAAATACAATGATAGAATTTCTTAATGGAGGATATTTTTTAACAAAATCAGAATCTTTAAATGTTATGTCTGTATCATTTCATATCCAATAAGAGAACTGACTTGTGGGGACAAAAAAAGAGAGACAAAAGCTGACAAGTCAAGGCTGTTTTCAATTTCATAAATTAGGGAAATTTTAAACTTGACAAACATAGTTCTTGTTTTTGAATTAATGTATCCTTTAATGACTATGAGCGGCACTACAACAAGGGTTATATTGACCAGTAAACCAGCTTTTTAAACAGCTTCTTTCCAGTACATAGAAAATGTGTTTATCTTACTTGCATTTGAAGTAAGTTTAATGTTTCATGTGATGCTTTTTCATGTGGTGCTTTTCATCATCCCTTGACGAAAATCTCTTAGTTGTGTTACAAGTTGTGGCCAGCATCTTTACAAAGATTTTAGCTTATTATTAACTCTCCATCGCAAATGGAGCTTCAGGAATGAATTTTGATAATACAGATGCTTGAACAATAAAATTATATAGTAAATCCATTTTCAAGATAGTATAAATGCCAATAGTAACACAGAAGTTTGGTCTTTTATGCATACCTAATTGAAATTCAATGACATGATGCACAGTTGGGAAACAAAGGCAGTTTGAGAGGCTTTCAGTTGATTGAAATCTGCATGTGTAAATGAACCAAATCCTAAAGGTTAAAGCTTTGAAGTTAATTGGAGAAGAAGATGATTTATGTTCTTATATTCCCCCAGTTTCAGCTTGTAATTACACAAACGAACACACTGTATCATCACACTCCATCAACTGAACCCAAAACCCTGCTGCTACCTAATTAAAGTTATTTGTGGAACCACATGGTATTTTCCCAATTAAGCTATAAAAATAAGTCATTACTTCCCATACTGTGTGCATGACTTTAAAGGGCCTTTTATTTTTTTTTATTTTTTTTTTAAATATACAGCATATAAAAAAGAAACATTAGTCTAGCTCTATAAAACCATAACATATACAAATCTAAATCAATTTCTCTTTTTTGAATTGTAAAAAGAAGTCAGAAAATAATGGTCCGACTTGTTAAAGTTGAAACTGTCTAATTGCATTTGCTCATTCTAAAATGGTATATTCCTATATTTAGCTATGTTAACTATATGTTTGCTTTTCTATGTGTAGCTAGTCTGACATAAGCCAGATTGATATGTGTAGTTCAATTTGAATTCTACACAGTATTCATTTGGTAAGGCTCCTGCACAAAGTGTTTGCAAAAGGGAGGAAAATTCTGTACAATTCTTCATGTTGATTGGGTAAATCACCAAGTGGCGACTGTCTCCCATGTCAAGCTTTTATCCAATCACAGCAGCAGTAGCAGCTGTGAAGTATCACATTCTTGAATTGTTTCACAGCTAACGGAGTAAACTGATTAATCAAACTGTTAGCAAATGTGTGTAGGAATTGCATGTGTGCAGATGCCTTGGTTCAAGTATAGTTCTGCTTGCACCAAAGTCTCTGTTTGTGTTTTGTCTTCTGTAGTGGACTGTGTTAACAGCTTGGTTGCTTTGGATCCATCTTTCCTAGGGGGGCTCTGTTTGAGTGGAGGCTTCATTTTGCAGGGACATCTTTGTTTGCCAGGAAGCATCATATAGGTCAACTTTCAAATCAGATTTTAACTTTGCTGCCATTTCTGCAGCCTGACTCTTCAGAGATTTAATTTATTTATCCTGTTCCTTAAATCTGGAGACATTTTCAGGCCTTTTTGTTACCTTTTTGGTGCTCTAAGCAGGTTAGACACATATAGAAACATGCCCCCTTTATGCCCCCTGAATGATCCATAGCCCTTGTTAACTGCAATTGAATGACACAACAATTTAAATGTACATATCTATTGATCAACCACAGGTTAGAACAACACTGTTTTTAAAGGCATTTGAAAACTGTCTTGCTATCTACTGATATGATCAAAGGCACATGAAAGAGAGCGTCTCATTGCAGTTCAAGCATCAGTTTCTTCACATCCTTAGCGCTGTACCTTTCACACTTCTTCTCATTATCCCTTCTTTTTGTTTGCTATATTCTAACCTTGATGGATTTTACATCCTCGTGGTGGCAATTGGTAGGTTACTAGTGACACTGAGAATTACAGGGGACTGTGGGGAGGGGTGGCAGTAGGATGCTGCAGATTGAGAAATTTACAAGTTTAATCTGAACTCATGGGGTGTTAATGTCATGGTCTGGCCTGTTTGCTCTCCCTTAATTAGTAATTCCTCTCACCTGCCCTCTTCCTTCCCTGCCTCAATTATAATTTATTCCCCTCACCTGTTTCCTCTGGTTTATATTCAGTTCAGCCTAAGCATTCAGTGCCAGATCATTGCTTGTCGTTCTGTCAGTCTTTCTGTTCAGTTTTTATTTGGTTCATGTCCTGGATCCTAGCTGCCAGTGGAAAGAGGGTTTTTGTGTTTGTCTCGTCTCCTGGTCATCCACTGTTCCTCCCCTGTGGAGTCCTCTGGGTTTTTGGCTCATTATGGGGGGAGGTTCAGTTTTTATCCAAGTAAGCCTGGCTCCAGGAAGGAGACCAGTTTAAAGTCCTGCTTCAAGTTCTGGTTCCTTCGTCCAGTCTCGGCTACCCTATTCCACTGTGCCTGCTCATCTGCACCTGATCCTGTCTGCTCCTGTGCGTGACCACCTGGTCATCCTTCTGGTCCCAGTCTGACTATGAACCCTCCTGGAAGCCTGTGGATGCCTGGAAGTCTGGATCTTGCCACCTGTCTCTGTTCCTGCCTCATCTGGATCCTGCCTGTTTCTGTCTGTTCCTGTCTGTTCTGGATCCCTCTCCAGGATCAGCTTCCAGCATGACCTCTGGGACTGCAGCACTGGGGACACTCGTGGTCTGGACTGTTAAACCAGAGTGTCTGAGATTGGGCGGTGCCCTGCCTGCAGTGTCCGCGAGCCACAGCTCCACTTTAGTTTTGTTTTATTTAATAAACGTTTGAACTTTCCTACTGACTGTCTCCTGAATACTGGGTCCATCTGCCCCGGTTCCTGACAGTTAATCTAGAACAGGAGACTGTCATTATAGGATGGTTTAGGGCGGTTTTTGCATCCCTTTTGAAAAGTACTTAATCAAAATAAAAAATGGATCAATCATAATTCCTTCAAAGCCCTCCAAGGTTGCCACTCCAGGCTATTGCCTACATTGCCAGTGTTGCCTACAGTAAATGACAACAGCACCCTTTGTTCAGGGTTAATTTTCACCTGAGGTTCATATTTGACTCTCTGCTGCTGTTCTCTAGCAAAGTCTTTGCCAGTTTCTCCATCCTCCAGTCATCTTTTTTCAAGCTAAAGGAACTTGCTAATTTAGGAAACTTACACTAATATCATTACACATATAATTTTGGAAATGTATAGAAATTAGATATTGCTCTACTTCATCGGTGCTATAGTGAAAACTTTTGCATGATATATTGTTATTTCTTACATGTTGGAAGTGCAATCCTTCATTTTCTGTTAAAATTACTACAAAGTGTATTACTTGTTAAATTGCTTGAAATTAGCATAAACTTTCTCTGATTTACCCATTTTATAACTACAACAGAAAGGCAAAAGCAGTATATGTAACAATAACATGTTACAATGCATTTATTTAAGATGCCAACTTTGCACACATGACTTCAGACCATGAAATAGACAGGCATCAGAACAGAAAACAGAAGCAAAAATCCATACAGTGTCATGATTTGTAAGGGCAAAGGACTGAGGTGGTACCAAGACATCTGCAGGCACAGGTTGATAGTGCAATTTTTGTTAAATAGGATTAATCTGACACAGTGAGATCAGAAAGGCAGGAACACAATGGCAACAGGAAGACCAGACAAAGAGCAAATTGACTTATTTAACTATGGAAGTAACTGAAAAGAGGCCAGTATAATCAAATAAAAACACAAACAAGTGTATAGTGTGACACATAAAATTTGACAATGGAGAAAATGTTGCCTTTTCAACTGTCGCAATAAATTGCAAAGGAATGCATGGATCACTGATTGAGGATAAAAGGGAAATGCAATTCAATCTCAGAAGTATGGGGAGAACAGCATGTTTTCTTCCAGAAGAAACTAGTGCACTTCTAAAGAAATATGGGATCTTCAGGAGAGAATGTTACTTGGACATATTGAAGCAATATATTAAGATGTGACATAGTAAGTTATAGCTGGACAATTACCATAAGATTACCATTAGATTAGATGTACAAGCAAGACAAATAACAAACTGTGTGTTTATGACATCAGTTCAGATAGAAGTAATGGATCAAAGCATACTAGTGTGGGATGCTTGTGGAAGGTTGCACAAAATGTTTTATCCAAGACGTACAGTTTACAGTTTTTTCTGAATGTTTAAACCCTAACTGGGATTTTTATAGCTCACTGAGTTTGCAAAACTAAAAGTACAAACACTGCTATGCACTCAGTTTGCACTTTTGTATCATACACTTTTCAAACTTTAGCTCCAATCCACTGCACAGCATTCTTTTTGCAGAACTCTAAACACAAATAACAGCTTTACACTCAATTTCCAAATTATCAACACACTCCTAACAAAACTATATACATATAGCCTATGGCTATTATTTACACTATTTTACCAACCGTCTGGCGCACTATCACATGTGAAAACTCTTTAGATAATTTGTTCATTTTACAATCAGCCCAAGCACTATGAATAAGCCACAGGGAAGCTTTCTCTGTGGAGTCCAATGATGGAGCAAGATGAGGGAGAATTAGAGGCCAAAGAAGAAGACATGGAGATGAAGAAGTAGGAGAAGGGGGAATAGGAGTAAGAAATAGAATTAGTGCTGACTTTGGAGCTAGATTAGCGGACCATGTAAACCATGGATTGACCCTAAGGGAAGCTGGCCAACAGGTTTAGCCTAACTTTAGCCGCTACTTTGTAGTGAGCATCATAAAGGCATTTCAAAATGAGAATCGTAGGTGCAATCATTTTCCACAAAGTGTTGTAGCACTGCCATACACTGAGAAACACAACAATACAATACATGTACAGTAAAGATACTGAAATAGTTACTTTAGAGAACTGAAGATGTCCAGACGCTGGGTAAAGAGGAAGAACTTTAACTTCGGAACTATAGACCCACATAGTCAATATAGTGATATCAAATTATTCCATAAGGTTACAACAAATACAGCATGATGACACCATCTTCCCAGTTAACCTCCTGCTGTGCTGATTTTTTTTTTCTTTTCCAGTGATACTTTTCGTGAATGAGGTAAGTTTTAACCTCACTAAAACAGGGTGTTATGGTAGAAACATTACTGGACATTGTGCCATAATCAATGTCCCAGGACAACAGGGTGGTAAGATGACTGTGTGCAGCTATAAATCAGTTACTCACCATCGTGCAACCCAAAGCTCATAAGGCACTTCACACATTGTTACATTCCTGGACACCTTACATTACATTTCTGGAATGCCTGGATATGGCATTCCAGGAGATATTTTCCCCAGTGCCTTGGAGAAGAGAACATTGTATGTGGTGTGGATGAAGTTTGGTGGCCAGACCCAGAGAGATGACACATCTGCTGATATTTTTTGTTCTCAGTGATTTTGTGTTTTGACTTGAAAAAAAAAAACACTTTTGTTTATTTTGATGTGTGTAAATAAACACCAATACTTGAAATTTGGATCCCTGAGTGTTTTGTATCCCTGTATGTTTACAGACCTTTGACAGAAGTATGACCCCAAGCCGACATAGCCTACCTTATGCACAGAGAAAGCAAAAGCCAGCTCTGTTTTTTTATTTATACCATCAGTGTGTTGTTGGCACATTGTGTGCTTATTAACATGTGTGCTTGTGTTAACTGTTTGATACAAAAAATAAAACATTTTTATGAACGTTTGAAGAGTTAAGTAAGGTTTATTAGCTTTTGCCAGACAACTAAAATGTTTTGCTGATTTGGTAAAGGTCTTTTTATTTGTGTGAAGAGTTTTGAAAAATTTGCCAAAAGTTACAAAAGCTGTGCTTAAGCCATCAGAAAAAAAAACTGTGAGATCATATTATCAGTAAATTGTCTCTACATAAATGTAACATGAAAATAAGAAGATTTTTTGTGTATCTCTGTTATTATGCTGTACAAGCAAAGATTTTATTTGTTTTATATAAAGGTGATGGCTAAGTTAACCCCTCCTGGCTACTAAGTTGTGCACTCCTGCTTTCTTTATTTACTGTGCACCATCCAGTGTCTGGGTTCGCTAAACATTTAACTCACATGTGAAAAAGAAAAGCAGCATTGTCACCATGTATTCGGTCATACCAACGCCTGCACACAGAGAACATGCAAACTCCATGCAGAATAACTGAGTTCCACTTCATGTGACTTTAACGGTGCCCTATTTGTTGATACTTGCCATTACCGATGGCACCATTTTAGTGCAGTATCGGGACACCACCCTATACCGATATCAGTGCAACACCATTTTATATTTTACTTTTTTCCTCAGTAAATTTTGTACCTTATTCTGTACTACTCCAGAGGCTCTCTGGACCTTTAAATGACAGCTCAACAGTGTTTTTCCAGTTTTGTATTAACAATACCAGTGATTCCTCTGTTCTCATATTTAACTTATCTCTTGCTGTTAGAGTTCTGTCCTTTGTTTAAGTTTATTTCAAGTTTCTTTGTTTTTGTAGTTGTTTTCTAGCAGTGTTTTTTTCTTGGGTTTCTGTCTGTTGCCCCCTTGTGTTTGTTTCCTTTCCTCTTGACTTCCTTCTAGATGCTTCCATCCACACCTGTTCCTTATCAGCTCATTAGTCCAGCCCTTGTTCTGTCTCTTATATATTCTCTCCCTGTGCAGTTCCTCAGTCCTGGCTCCCTATGTGAGTTTTCCCCTGAGATTGTCTGTTTTTTTGTTCATTGTATTTTGTAATTTTTTTTTTTTTTCGATTTTTCCTTCAGTTAATGCATTAAATCTACAAAAACTCACTTCTGCCTCCTCACCTCTGCATTTGGGTCCTCAGAACCTCAACCCAACCGTGATGCTTTCATTTCCATATCTATCCTTCTTTTTCCTTTACCTCATTGGACAGCAAACGGCTGTCCCTTCTTAAAGGATGAGCTCAAGGGAAAAGCCATGATTAGAGGATGTGTAGAAGTTTATCCAGTCTCCACAGAGGGAAGACAGGTTGAATGGTAATAAAAGGAGGAGAACAGGAGTTAAGATGGATAAAAATTGAGAAAGTATACACAATAATTTATTAACTCCACCTATTCATGTACTGTTCCCACGCAGGTTTTTTTGTGGCAGTGGGGGTTATATCAATATTTAATATAATATAATAACATTGTGAGAAGAAAGGTAGTGGGGTGAAAATTTCTCAAAGTTATTTGTTTGAGAAAAGCCTTCTTGAATTTATTTGAAAGCTTTGCTTACCACTCATTTTGATAATCATAAAGGTTGCTGCAGATTAAAATTTAAAGGGCTTTCGTCATTAAAAGCAATATTAAGCAACTTCCAGTTGTCTCTGATAGTAACTGAATTGTTACTGAGAGCCTTGCAGAGATTTTCCTGTGGCTACTAAAAAGGATTTGAGTGCCATCTTATTAACTTTCTCTATAGTGTTAAAACAAAAGGTCAAGTGAGGAGGAATTACCTTATAAAGATGTGCTTTATCATTGAGAAATGAAGAGAAGGAAAAAAATTAATTTCCCTGATTGTATATTTCTAAATCCTTCGAAGATGGTTAATTAGTCATAGCCATAACATGCAGAGAGAAGGAGAACACCAATTCTCTTAGGAGTCATTGGTCATGTATTGAGGGTTTTGATCTTATAACCATTAATTTAAGCTATTGTTAATTCATAACGTTTTTTGAAAGAGACTTAATGAATCCTTATTTAAATCTCATTTTTAAATTGTACTCATGGAGGGTTAAGAGATTTTTTAAGCCAGCTGAATAATAAGCTGAAATTGTGTTGAGGGTAAAAGCTTCCATTTGGAATGCAGTAATATAACAATCTTAAACTGTTTCAGATGCAATTTTGCAATTTTGTTTCAGTAAGTTTTGTGATTTATACGAGATAGATATTTTTAGATAGACCCTAATTAATCTAACCAGTTAAATACATAAAATGCATGTCCTAAAGACATAGAAACATGGCTTACTTTAAAACTGCTGATTTAAATTCCAACAAGAGATAGTTGTTGTTTTTGGAATAAAGTATTTGAAAAAGAAACTGCTTAGCCAATTCTTTCATCTGGGTCACATGAAATTGGATTAGGGAAATGAAGTTAAAAAGAATCCCGGTATTACTTCAATCCTGGCATTTTCGTTTTTTTTTGTTTTTTTTTCAGTGTGTCTCCTGTTATTATTCAAACATCAGCAAAAAGGACCACAAACTCTCAGTGACCTTAAATGAAATGCAGATTTGGGTGAAGCCAACACAGAAGACATTTTGGCTTGAGTGTCCCGTATTCAGTTTATAAATTTCCCAATAGTATTTATGATAAATCTCATTAAATGCACTTTCTTTTGAAAAGTCAGAAGTGTGAGATTATTTTTATCTTCCAGTTCATAAATTATTTAGATTCATTTGCTAGAAAATATGAAGTGAACTAATCTTTAGTGTATTATATTTCAGATGCATTTCAGTCATTAAAGTGTCCATGTTGTATGATTTTACTTGTGGGGAAATAGCAATCCCTCTCTGTGTTGTTTAATGCTGGCAATAGTCATCACTGCTAGTCTGTTTGTAAATAATCATTTTTAATATTGAAATATTGCTTTTATTAGTATCCATAAATAGTGTAATAAGCATTTACTAGCTTAGTGCTAAGTCAGTTTTTGGACTTTGAATTTATAAGTCAATGTAAAACACCATGCTAAAAAGTATGCTAATGTCTTACTCCGTCATAGTGTGCTGTGTTAAAGCCACATGTCAGGAGCAATTTTGACTAATTCAGCATCTTTATGTTTTCATTCAGGAAATAAATTTGCCTGGTCGACCAAAAAATGTTTTTATTTCTTGATAAAAAACATGCAATGCAGGGTCTAAGAGTTTATTTGGGCCATGTTACACTGAACTTGGGCAAAACTGGTTACTTCTGGTCATTTCTGATGATCCAAATATGATTTCATACGTGGATTCTCTCTCCATCACCTTGGTTTCCTCCAACCCTCTTTTGTGGAATGAATGGCCACAGATATTTTTGAGTGTCAATTCCCTGCTGGCTTTCAGACTTGCTTAAAAAGATGCAATTGTTGACTATTGTTTATTTTCTGAATTGGAAAATCACTTTTTCCATGGTAAATTGTTGGGCTCAAAACAAAAGGACACAGTTTTATAGGCGGAGAGAGACAGTTAGGTTCTACAAACTGCAGAGAACACCGTCAGTGTCTAAGGCA
The DNA here is from genome assembly GCF_000732505.1 of Cyprinodon variegatus. Classification (NCBI taxonomy): domain Eukaryota; kingdom Metazoa; phylum Chordata; class Actinopteri; order Cyprinodontiformes; family Cyprinodontidae; genus Cyprinodon; species Cyprinodon variegatus. The sequence continues at coordinate 82,204 of NW_015150474.1, forward strand.
AAATCCTCTGCAGGGGCAGAACTCAGGTTAGTGACCATGTCTATGTGGCGAAGGATGATACGTGTGAGTCACTAACCTGTTCTTAAAATTTAGTCCGAGCCCAGAGGCTGAGGTTAGTTTCAGCCGGTCAGCTGCCAATCAGACGTGGCGGGGGCCGCCCAAAGATTCCCAGATGCTGAAGTCCTGGAGGTCTAAAAACAGGCAGGAGATCAGAACCGAGCAGACAAAGGAAGGCAGGGTAATCCAGAGAAGCCTAAGCCGGTGTTGAGGGCGTGCTCAGAAGGGAGAAGATCAGAGGTACTGAAGGGAAATCCAGGGCACTGTCAAAAATAAGTTCCAGGTTCGGTACACAGACAGAAATCCAGCAGGAGTCCAACGACAGGTCAGGCAAACAAATCAGGATACGGACAGGAAGGCTCAGAAATACTCAGGTACGCTAGAGAAATCTCACCTAAGGTCATATAATCTGACACTGATGACTGGTAGAAGACGGGTTGAATAGATGCTCGACCACGTGAAACAGATTAGCATTAATGAGAGACTGCACTACCTATAGCACAGCAAATAAAGTTACTTATGTTTTAAAAAGCACTCAGCTCATCAAAAACTTCAAAGCTAAATGTGTCTCATAAATTATTCTTGTGCAAAACTTCCAGTAATTGAGACCTTTATTATATAAAAGCAGTAAACAAACTGTTTTCAATGTACTTCTTCACAATCAGTTTGAAAAATAGAAAGGATTTTACATCTACAGCATATATTTCCAAATCTTATATAATGTTCTCTTTAGCTTTAGGTGGGCCACACCATGATGCTGCCATCATGGTGTGTCCGACACGTGTCACATGTCAACAGTCACATGAGGGTGTGTTCATGATTTTAGTTAGATGTATCCTTTATGTTAAACTGTAGATGGAACTGCTTTGTCTTTTGATAATATAAAGTTCTCACACATTGAGGCTAAATTTGTTTTAATACGTTGTCTTACATGAGTTTTTAATCTCTTCAGCTCTTCCAGCCATACAATAATTGCTGCTTCTAAAATTACAACTTTTATAGCCTTATGTACAGTATCCTTGGACTTCATACTGTAGATTTTTTTTTATATATTCTCTAGCAAATGTTACACAGATTAATATTAAACTTCATTTATATTAAGTTTCAGTTACACAAAAGTATAGACCAATCCAGTTTTGAAGGTAGTTATTACCACTGTATTTTATTTTACTGGCTAAATTTTTAGATTTTAGATTTTGTTTTAAAGCCTTTCATATTTTTCATCTAATTCATAATTTTTCATCACTTTTTGTTGTTGTGTTTGACAGAAAATTAAAAAGATGTTAAAATATCTACAAAGAGCCTTTTTATGTTGGGCTTTTAGAAGGAAATTTTAACAGGACCTCTCTAATTTATAATAATTCCATGATTTCTCTAATTTCCTCCTTGACCTTTGACACAGTTATCTTATTGCAGTTCAGAGTGATCTTCAGTGTTGGAGATTAAAACTTCCCTGGGGTATGAATCTTCAGCAGAGTTGATTTAGTACCTGTAACTCCTGCAGTGCCCTGAGAACTATGATTTGTTGATTTAATCAATCTTCTTGTTGGAGCCAAATAACCAAGTTTTGAACTGATTGATATTCAGCTCCTTTATAGAGTCCCAGTCCTCTCCAAGCACATTCCAGTTCTCAAATTTGAGAAAACCATGGCTTTGGGAATATCATAAAAACTGTATTTTTAATCTATTTATTATTATTGTTTTTACTGCTGGCTTACATTGAGTATCAAATATCTGCCCCTTTACTTTCTCATATGTACAGTTAAAAAAATGTTTTGAATAACCATAGGAATTCAGATTTAACAATGTTTTACAGTAATTCAACTGAGAAGTTAGTTTCAACAGGAAACAGACAGAAAACAGCATATCAAAATATTGTTTATACCTTTGCAGTGGTAGCATTAGAGCAATCAGACCCTTCACTTAACTGCTAAGCAATATTTTGTGTGTTTCCAATGGCCGTTATTTGGTGATGAGGTTTTAGCATCTTTGAGATTGGACATTGTTCTTTCCATCCCACTTAAACATTTAAGGAAGATGTCAGAATTAAGAGATTGTCTGGCTGGACTGTATGCATGTTTACTCCTAAAAGGGCATCCTGGAGGCTGCTGCTGGGTTGGCCTCCTCCTGCATCTGTGAAATTGAACACAGGTGTATCTCATCTACTAATAGTCTGAGCACCTTAAGAGGAGCGATTCATCAGTCCCTCAAAGCCTGAGTGTTTACCCTCCATGGTGAAGAACCTGATCACTTTGTGACCGATCCTCCACCACTTCTCTATATGCTACAATAATTTCTTCCTGGTTTTCTCTCTGTTACTGACATATACCATAACCTGGATTTCTTAGTGAAAGGTTTACCTCCTGGTTTCATTATCCACAATTGCAACCACTGCTCTAATTCCTCTTCTTCTCGAACTTCTTTTGTTTGGTGTATTTGTACGCCTGCATCCCTGTCAACCGAACCTCAGCCAGCTTTCAACTCTGCCTGGACAACCTCATTGCCTTTGTCTTCTGGTTTTAAGACTGGATCTGCACAAATCATCTACACCATACCCATACCCATAGCCCAAAATCCTGGATCCACTCACCTCTCCCTGGCAGTTCTTATTAGCAACTGAATTTATCAACACAAACAACGAATCAGCCAATGATGTGCAACATATTGCATATTGCAGTTTTGTACGTCAACATCGTAAAAGTGCTTAGAAAAGAAATTGGATTTAGCTGACTGATTACTTTTACATTGCAGATTTACTGGTCTTAATGTTTTAGAAGCTGTTGATGTACTCGGCATTTCACACAAAATTATTTCTTGCATTTACAGAGATCATGGTCATATTTGAGCAGCAACATTCAGATAGCAGGGTCTGAGTTAGGCATAGGCTGATCAGTTTTCCTGATTCATCACTAATATTACTTGTCCAGATCTTTTTAGTCCTAACCACCTGAACCAGACATTTTACCATATCACAATGCTCTGATCATCTTAGGCTGTTTTCATCAACATGGACAGTGAGGTTGGCCTTCAGAGTCAAATTATCTTAATCCAACAGACACATTTGGATTTGAATCATGAATGTACAGCCAACAAATCTGCAGCAAGTGTGTGATATAGACAAAAATTCCTGAGGAATGGTTTTGACAGTTCATTGAATCCCTGCCACTAAGAATTAAGATGGTAATGAGGGCAAAAGAGAGTCCAACATTATGATCTACATAATTATATATTGAGTCTGACACCAGTTGTTATTTTAGTTTGAATAAAGTTACCATTCTTTTTGGACAGATGAAATATGAAAGTTCAGTATTTTCTACTTTACTCTGTTGGTATATATGCTATCAATCATAGTCCCTTAGCTTTTAATGCATCTTGACTCAGATTTTAGTTTTGCTTAGCCAAATAAGTTAAAAAGTGAGATATGATAAACAGTCATTAGGATTTAAAATCATTCCACTCTCTGCTTCTCAGTAACTGTGAACACGCTTGCTTCAGTAAATCTAGAGTGTAGGATTGATGGAACCAAAATCCTGTCACACTGTGCTCTGTCCCCAAATGTCCCAACCTAATGAATTAGGACCCTGACAACCCTTTTAGTTTCTATTTGGTTATTGATCCATGATTTGTATCAGTCTTGAGTCCTGACGTATTGTTGAGAGGAGAGTCATGATTCTTTTGCCAAATAGCACTGCATGTTATAAGTTACAGTCACAAAAGTGCTCTCTTCCCAGTAGGAGTCTAGCTTTGTCCAATCAGACCATGTCTGGTGTCATACTGGGTCTAGTGTTGTAAATTCAGACCCCAGGTCTGTCGTGGATAAGTGGAGACTGAACTGATGGCTTTTAAATCACCAGACTGACCTACAAGTTAATCAAAATATGCTATTTAAGCAGTCTGGCATAAACAACAACTCATTGGGAAAACAACTCACCTCTGATACACATACCCTTCACCTTGCATACTCATCATGTGCAAATACATGAAACTGTCCACATAATATATATCTCCTGCTTTTCATTGCATTTGTGTGTATAGTCTGTAGTGTCTTATCACAAAGACAACACAAAACATTCACTCTAACTGTCGTCTTAATTGTATCTTTTAAACTGATGTTTGAATATGCTTTATTAGCATGTCAGGGAAAATGTACCCTCCCGGGGGAAATATCTTTACTTCAAGGTAATACTGGTGATAATATTTGTTGGGATCTGGAGATCTGCCACCTGTCTCCAGCAGAGAGCGCTGTGGGTCTCCTGGGCTGGGAGCCTCCCGCACACCTGAGGATCATCAGCCCATCAGGAGACCTCCTACATAAGCAGCAGTCAGACCTTGCTTCGGCGCCGGAGTGTTGACCAGTTTTGGTTAGCGGAACCTGAGCCTCTGTTAACTTTGAGAATCTCTGTCTGCTCTAGAGAGTAACCAGATTCTAACCAGCCTCTGTCTTCTCTGCTCACAGGAAAGCCCGACTTAAGTCTGTAGCTCTGGAGAAGCTTGTGCTTGGAAGCTTGCCTGCCTGCTCAAGGAAGCCAAACCTGAAGACTATCAGTCTAAATTCCCCAGCAAGTTCTCAAGGGAGAACTAGGAAATCAACTCAAGGTCTGAACCTCGTTAGCCTGAAACTAGACGCTGCTGCTGCTGAGCTTTCTGCTGAACCCACAGTCTCTGGACCCAACCGGTTCCCTCTCTCCATCGATCAATCTGAACCTCATCAAGGTACAAACCAGAATCAAACCCCTGACAAGTCATCACCGCTGCCTGGCTAACCAAACTATTCATCTCTGCAGATTACTCTGTGATTCCAGTCCCGGACCAGTACCAGAACCTGCTCATTCATACTCTTGTGTGTTTCTCCCAAATAAACTGTTAAACTTTTACCCCATTTCCTGTGGTGTTCTGCATGTGGGTTTAAACTCAGAGACCCATCATGACAATATTGGGGTGTGAATGAACTCTAACCTACTATACTGAGCTTAAATGTAAAATAAAGGATCTCTATCTATGCTTTAAAATCCTCCTTAACTTTTGACAATATATCCTACTTTAATGGACACAATTCCTATAGTGTTGATCGGAAGGCAGCTTTTAAATTCAAACAAAACAAAATAAAACAAAACAGGTTTTTACAGTTTTGTAATTTACCGCTACTTTCTAACTGTAAACGCATGATTGAATAGAAGATTATTGTACCATGTTTGCTTTCTGAATGTGGAACAGCTTTGAGAGTATCGGAGACCTTTAGCAGTCTATAAAATTGACTGAATACAGAAAAGTTATGTCACAAGAAATAAAGATGAAAAGATAAAATATCAAACGAGTCATGAAAACACATTAATATAATAACTCACAAATACTACAATGATGTATGAAATTTTTAACAGCACATATTTCAGTTAGATCTAAAAGGCCTCTGGTGGGTCAGGGGTGTGATAGAAAAAACTGAAATATCGTTAAACAAGAGCATGCTATAATGCAATTACAAGGAATCAGTTTATGCATTTCATTGAGTTAAATATGTCCCTTTACTGATCCCTGAAGTCTTATGATCTGCTAACTGCCACTAGTCAGAGAAACCTATACTTCGTATTGTGACATTTCAAAGTGTTTCCTAGATTACAAAATTCTAATTAAAAGTTTTTAATCTTGATAATTGGACCCTGGCACACTTTATTGCCTTCAAAAACAGTTTTAAGGGTTTGTTGCTTGAATTTGAATCATTTGTACATGGTCTCTCTGCATTCTGATCAGTCTCTTACGCTATCTTGACTGCACATAGGCTTTGGTCAGAGCAGGCTTTTGCTGCATTCCCATTATCACGTTTAAATATGCTGACAGGACATGCATAATGAATGAGAAACAAAGGCTATTGCAATGCGGCTGTCTGTGTGACGGTTCCTTTTGCATCACCATTCAGTCAAAATGGACAGTTGAAGATTCTAAAAGTGACAATGTAACAGTAAAGGCCCCTGGAAGGAGGCAAGCAAAAGAAACAAGAAAAATAACACAGTGGCACAGAGCTGTTTTGGCTGCTACTGTACTTATTGTTCCCATCTCTATTTCCACTGCCACTCCAATCCTTTGCTTTGTCAGTCAGCCTCTGGCCCTTTAGCAAGTAAGCATCCCTCTTGATCCCACTGGGTCACTAGCAGGGAAGAGAGGCACTAAGCGCTAATTACCCCCTCCATCTTAGCCCCAGTGACAGCCATGGTCAAAAAGAACCCTACTCCCTACTTTGCTAATCTATAGCTGCAGAGGCAACACATAAGTGAGTAGCTTCTGCCAACATTGGCCCATTAGCCACATAAAGCAGTTCATGAAAACACACAGCCAAGCAACTGCTACAACTTCTGGCCTAGATCTACTGAGTGACATTCATTCAATGGATTTGTGACACCCATATTGTCAACAGCATGTGTTATAGATACAGTGGATGATTTGCTGTGATTTACTGTCTTGTCTTGTATGTATATTATGATTGCAAAATCCTGGCTAGCTGTGGCCTCGCAGTTTATTTGTATGTACTTCCTTGTTTCATGTAAACTTAAGTTTTACATTCATACAATGATATGTGGTAGTGCTAACGGTTAAAAGTATGTTAATGCATTATGCATTATGTAATTGTCTGACAATTATTCTTATTTTCCTGAAAATAATAACTACTAACTATGATGTCTGTGATAATTACTGGTGGACCCCAGAATGGACACAAATGTGGGAGGCAGTCTTTACAGTTTATTTACAAAGTAGGGACAGAGGCAGGGAGCTGGTCAACCTGGGTAGATTAAATAGATAACGACAGCAAGGAGACCTGGGCAGAGGGCATAGCAGGTTAGTACAGCAGATTAAAGTGAATCCAGTCTAAGATTACAAAATCAGGATCGAATCTAATGAAACTGTACAGAACAGGACAGAACTGTCTAGTGGTATGGTGATGAGACAACCAGGCTTTTTTTTGATGAGCTGATAGAATGCAGGTGTCTCAGTCTGCAGCACCACAATGCAATCAGCTACACCCTCTTCCAAAACACTGCTCTGCTGAAAAACAAAAGAAAGATCTACAAACCCAATCACAAGAGTACCCCCCTCCCTTAAAGGTCACCACCCAGCAACTCATCCCACTTGTCAGGATGGCGAGCATAAAAGTTCTTGGTGAAATGGGTGTCCAAAATGAAGGAACAAGGAACCCATTAATGCTTCCCGGGCCTACTGTATACCCCTACCAGTTCACTGAGAACCGAAAAACCATGAACGCTCCAACAAATATCCAGCAGCCGCTACACGTACACACAGAAAGCTGGGTCGCCAACCACAACATGTAGAGGGGGGGGGCTCAGCCAGAGAGCAGAGAAGACTTGAGGAGGCAGGTTTTAGGCAGGATACGTTGAACAAAAATTGAATGGTAAGAGAGGGAGGCAATTTAACAATGGGGTTGATGTCATGGTCAATGACAAAAGATCCGAAGTACAGTATCTCAGAGAAAGTTTCTTAGACTCACACTGCAGAGGAATATCCAATGTCGTTAAACAATTCAACATAGGACTAGTTATTACAATTGCAATTTCTTAGAGGAACATTCCGGACCACTCAGCCATCCTCTAACTCTGAAGCCTGATTTATGCTCAGAAACCAGGTCATCTGCTAGTGTGTCTCTGTTAATGCAGATATGCCCC
>NW_015150474.1:90007-119208 GCF_000732505.1 Cyprinodon variegatus
CCACCCCCCCACCCCGCAGACACTCTGTTACGCCTCCCCAAAATTAGGTAGGTAACCGCAGACAGTGCCGCAGATAGCTTCACAGGGAGAAGAGAAAGGAGGCCTCTGATTGGTCAATTCTACATCCGCTCTACACTATGCATATTTCCTGTTTAGTACTGATGGCAGAAACTCTGGCTGCAGTGCCATCAACAACGCCTGGCACACCTCGGATACTATCCCAGACACTGTACAAGATGCTAGTTTGTACCTCTGTGTGATGGTGTGTTGGTTTGCACCCAAAGCCAAAACACGCTGCGCCACGGCCAGTCCTTAGGGAACACTCACAGGTAAACTGTGTGTCTTCTGGCGTTGGATGAGGGGTTTCAGATGGAAAACTAGCTCTTCAAACCGACACACACACGCCCACAGTCCTACCTAGTTTGTGATTGTCCCCCTTTCCTGGTGGCATGGAATAGCATAGCACAGACCACGCTTCAAAACTGGGCAAAATATCTGCGTCATACCTGCGACAAGCTAACTGCGACACACTGCTTTGGGAGTATACACAGCCCTTGAGTATATCAGTACTCACGGGTTCAGGATGCAACAATCAACAAACTCACCTGCCATTAAACATTACTTAACATCAACAAAAAATGTTGCTTGTGTAGTAGTAAGTTATTAGTGTTCCAAGACTAAACCCAGGACTTAGTTTTCAAATATATTAGATGTTTTAGGTGGAGCTTTCCTACCCAGCACTGAAACATAATGGTCTTATAGTGTATTTCAGTGCTGAAATAGAAATAGGGATCCTCCGAAATGTCCATGGGAAAAATTCACAAAAAGGAGGATTCTGGTCAGTGCATCTCCAGTCAACAGATATGCCAACCTCTTTCATGAGTTTTGGCTTTGAAAGGAACATGTATTATCATACTTCTCATGAGAGGAAAACTATTCCAGCTCATTGTCAGGTGTCCTGATCTGCAAACTGATATGGGAAAAATGTATTAGTCATTTCCAGCTACGTGGGGATTGTTCACCTGCAGAAATGTAGTTTTGAGCGACTTTTTTGCAGAGACGGTGGATAGCATAGTACTGGGGATACAGGAGGCCATTAAGAGCATACCTCTTTAAAACTGTTGCTGACCTGTATTGCATTTTGCAGTACAGTGACTGTTGAAAATATCTGTTTGGGTCAGCTCCATCGTCTAAGTCAAGGTGATGTAAAAGAATCCGAGTCCTGTCTAAGTGAAACCCTGCTGACTGCTGACCTTTGTGTCTCATCCCATCTATCATGCTGAGCAAAACGTGTATGTGTGTCAGTGGTGAAGATTGCTTGTTTCCCTGCTGGTAGCTGCATTTGGTTTTGGATGTGCAAGCAAGAGACCTTGAAGGATTTCTTTTTGCCATCTAGGTGTCTGAATAAGCAATCCATTCTGCTCATATTTACCCAAGCATGTCCAGACAGACAGGAAAGCTTTGACAATTTAAATCAGCTGGCATTGTCTGTGCTGCATAAGGTGCTTCTGCTGAGGAATATAGTAAGGTTTCTGCCATCGGTAGAAATAAAGGTATCTGTTCTCCAATCAACACCAAAAGCAAAGTGTCAAGAAAAGTGCAGAGAAGCAAGGGGGAGCACTATAGATGTCAGTAAGTTTAAACTAATTACAAAGACCAAGAAACAGGCAGGTTGAGGATACATTTGCAAGTGCTTTTAAAGTAGAATCTAAAGCTTCTTTCCTACTGAAAATACTGGTTTAACAAGTGTTTTCAACCCACAAACAATCAGCATGGTTCCCTTTCCATTGGGAAAAAACTGGGTCTAACCCCTACCTGACAAGTTCTGTGGCTTCTGTACCCCCACCAGCAGGGTTAGCATTGATCCTATCACCAGTGCGACATAAATTAAAAATTGAGAGCAACATGTACAGTAAGGAAGCCAGGGCATAGTAAGTGTGCTTTATTGTTTCTCTCTTTTATCTGTCCTAATCCCTCTCAGAAGTACTGCTCCATGATTATCAAATGCAAACAAAGTTGGTTTGGCTTGTTAGATCAGACGAGACTGGCATGGTGTGTTGAGGTCTGTGCATTGCGCTCAATTGTATCATGTAAATTACCAGGTCAAACTGCCTCTGGTGTTCCTACTGCATGCCAATCAGAGCTGAGACAATTTTAACGTGGGTCACATGCCGAGTCGTTTGACCTGGGTAGACACGCGTCAGTGAGCTGTTCCCACTGCCACTAGAAGCTGATTGTTCCTGGATTTAAACTGTTTTTTCAGACAGGGCCCTGTGTGAGCCCTGTTATAATGAAGGGTAAACATCCACAACTCAGGGAGAAGAATACAATAGCACAAACTTTTTTGTCAAACCAACTTAAGCAATGATCTGGAGAAATCTTTTTGAAAAAAAGTCATAAGAAGCCATCCTCACAATTTGCTACAAACCATAATAAAGACACAACAAATATGAGCAAGAAGGTGCTCTAAATGCTCTATGTCCACATCAGCAGGTAATTTAATGCTGATCAGAATTTGGTAAGATAGATGGAGTTAAATACTGTCATCATGATACAAAACCAGTGAGAGGCTGCAAAAGACCTGGGACAGAGGTTAATTTTCCAGCAAGATCATGGCTTAAACCTCTGACACTCCATTCCACTGGCCATGAGGTTGGACTAAACCAGCTGATATTCATCTGTACTGACGAGGGGCAGGAAGGCTTTCTGATCACTGATAGAGTTCAACTAGTGTCTCAGCTTTCCATGACTTTTTCCACCACCCTTTCCATATGTGTTCTACTGACTCCACAATTATGCCCTAATTCTTGTTGCTCTTTTTGAAATATTTTGCCTCAGGTTGTTTCAGGTTGAAATTAAAGATGTTCTATGGGTACATTTTAGGCACAAGTTCCTCTGGAATTCAGAAAACTGTAGTAACAGGTTTTGCTGCTAAAGGTAGATAGGGCCAGGTCCAGCTTTCTAATATTGACGGAATGCAGACATTTAAGTGGCATCCCCAAGATAGATCAGTGGTGTCCATGTATCCAATCGAGATGAGAATGGTGCATTGCAGCTGATAACAGAGCTCAGTCAGACAGTTAGATATGTTATCAGAGTCAGAGGCACCCACCAAGGGCCTATCTTACTCTAAGGGTCCTCACATTACAGGTTTTAGTGAAAGACTAGTTTTTTCCCCCCTTCTATTCTCTTCTCTCTCTGATCACTTTTATCCCCCCCTCAACTACACTCCTGCACTGACTTGTATAGTGATGTACAAATTTTAAAGCCAGCTAATATGTGTGCAACAAACATATCACTTTTGGCTGATTTACAGAACTGCGAAGGAGGCAAGGGTGGAGGAAATGGAGGCCTGAACTCATTGTTAGTAGCCAATGAATTCTTAATTAGGGTAACAAATGGTGCAATGCTTCCAGAGTGGCTGGAGCTCTCCCAGAGCACAGGAAATCAGAGGCCTGTCAGCCAAACTCTTTGTTTTAGCTGATAATGTATGGGACTGCGGCAAACATTGGACATCTTTTTTACATTTCAAAATGTTTTTACTGCATGTAACAAACACAGAATACACGGTCATTAAGAGTTACCTCTGAAATGACTATGAGCAGATTTCAGATTCATCATTAACATGTTTCTATTTCTTTTTTAGAGTATTATCTTTGCTTAATAAAGTAGCTTTAATAAGATTTAATAATCATGCTTTAATAAGTAGCTTTGCTTAATAAGGTGCCAAGTTTAAAAGCCATTACAAAAAAGCTCCCAGCAGAGTGTGAATACAATATCCTAGTGCATCCATGGATAATGGGGTGTACAGCTGTGTGATGTGACAGTTTATGTACATTTAACGAGGACACCATGAACAGAGGCATTTTAAAGTGCTAAGGGACATTATTTTTTCCCCTTCCATGCAGTCTAGAAAGAAAGGACAACAAGTGTTCTAAGCAACATTCAAGTGACAAAACACAACAACAAAATTATCTCTGCTCATTATTTCAAAACCCTTTAAATCAGGCGTATAATTAGTACTTGGAAATGCCTGCCTGGTGTAATTTTACTGCATGTATTTTTAATGGGAAATACAATTATTAATGCTAATTTGTTGCAATATAAATGTTTTATAATTTTGCACCTGCTATACAAAAATTAGGTGATCATAAATGTTTCTACATAGAATTATAAAGACACTCTGTTTAGTAAACAAGTTTGTACTAACTAACTTATCTCACTTTTCATGTTTTTTGGTGGGGGAAGGGAATTTCTTTCGCTGAACATCTGCAAAAATATGCTAAATAAACAATATAAGAGCTATAACAATTGTTTTCTTCTCTTTGTGCTCATTGACTTTTTTAAATAACTTTTTTCATCCATTTTCACCCATTTCTTCCTTCTTTCCCTCTGTCTTACTTTGTTCATACAGTGCTTCAAACATCCACAGCATGGCTGTGTGCTTACAGGTAACCTACTGACAAGTTCCTAGGCCATTCTAAGGGTAGCAGAGCATTCTTTCACTACTAGGCAATAGAAGAGACAGTGTCACATCAAATCCAGTCTAGAGCACTGAGCAGGGAATACATGAAATTAAATAAAGAGTAGAGGAGTTCTACATCTAGCATCTTTCAAGGCTCTTAAATTACAGCTAACAATAGAGGAGGTATTTTTGACAAAAAAGCCAAAGGAAACATTAAAATATTGAAATAAATTAACTGTTAACTGGGATATGTTGTCTTTCTTACACATCGATTATTACAGCTCTAGCAATGTTTTTAAGGGAGACTTTTTGTGTTTCCTTTTGGAAAAGTTAGGATATGTCTATTGGCTATAAATGCAAAGCATTTTATTATATTTTTTTGCACAAAATCATCTTAAGATAACGACGCGAGGGAGTGAAACCTTATCAATTCCACCTTAAGCCCCTCTAATCAAGTTGTCAATGAGTTATAGGCACAATTCTGGTATTTATTATTGGCAATGTTATGCTGTGAAACATTTCTCAAAATAATTATAATTCGAATTTGAGATATGTTTTTTGATACCGTTTATGAGTTTGTGTATGCTTGGTTGTGTGTCTCTGTGTTGCCCTGACAGACCGGCAACTTCATTTAGTGTAATATCTATAAGCATTTTTACAAAACAGTAGTCAATTTTTGTAAGACTAGATGAAATTATGTTAAACTAAACAAAAAGCATTAAATCCCAAGCCATAAAGAATCTGACTTCATAGTTGATGCCACCCACAGATGAACAGCATCCCGCATACTTTGAAAATCCTTCTACATCTTTGGTGGAAACAATCATCTGATCAAGAATGTTATAAAATGCTTGGTACTTCTTGAGGACTATTAGATTTGTGTTCACAACAAGATGCCCTTATATTACCTATCAATCTGTTGTGGAAAGTTTGATCTTTAGTATGAATGTATTTTATATGAGGTCTCCAGCAAATCTTATTGTCTTTCATTAACTCTCTCTACTGTCACATTATCTATCAGGATACGTAAATGTGTTTTACTTTCACAGTTTCCAAACAACACAAACTTGGTTTTATCCAAATTTAATGATAGTTGTTAATATCAAACCATATCTTAAGTCGACATAACTCAAAGGTGATATCAGCTATACGTTTTTCTTGATAAAATTATTCAATGCATTCCAAAGCCAAATTTTTCCTAATTCTATTCAATAATTTACTGTAATAATACTGTTTAGCTATCCATAGAATAGCAGTTGATGTATTCTTATATTTATTCTTATATTTATTCGCTCACCTGTCACACAAGGACCTGCCACCACGCCGGCGAAAGAGCAGGGCAGTCCGGTGATGATCACATAATTCATTCTGGTGTACTGTTCCAAGTCAGCCTCTCTGTCTTTAGAACCTGCAATCCGTTTGTCCTTTTCCTCATTCAGCAGTCGCAAAGCCTTCACCTGTTCAACCAGGTCCAGAAAGGACTTTTGATCGAGTCAAATGGCCGAAGTTTCTCCATAAAGGAAATCCAACACGTTCCTTATCTCCTCAAAATCCTCCAAGGCTGGGTTCTTCTTAGGACTCATGCTGGCAGCAGGAAGGTAAACACTGCCACCGTTTGACAACATACAATTTTAAATTGTACCCGCAAAGGAGGCAACTAGACTTTTGCTCTATTTTTCTGAAATGCTTCAAAACCCATTGATATGCTGTGATTTAAGAGTGTTTTGTTGTTGCAATGATCCGGTGACTGAAAAAGTAAAACAGGAATTTAGAAAGCACAGTCAAAGGCCTCTCTAAACAAAAAAAAATATATATATTTAAAGCAATTTAGGGTTTTAGCACTTTTTCAGTTTCTTGAAGTTTGTTCCAGATTAGAGGAACATTAACCTGACAACAGCCAGATGCATGTCTCGCTCCGCCCAGCTCCACTGTGAGCAGAGCTAGGCGGAGTGAGACATGCATCTGGCTGTTGTCAGGTTAGAGGAACATAACAACTAAAAACTTTTTGTCCATGTTTGGTTCTGAGTATAGAGAGTAGATTTTAGCCAGAAAACCAGTGGGGTCAAGAGGGTTGACACACTGACAACAAGTCTGTCATGAATCTTGGTGCTTAGACATTTAATGATTTATGAACTTTATTTTTAAAGACAGTCTTCTGAGAGCTGGGCTGCCAGTTTAAGGACTTTAAAAGTGTCCTAAAGATGTGTTCCACTTCTTAGTTTTAGTGAGCATATGGGCAGCAGGATGCTGGATCAACTGCAGCTTTCTAATAGATGTTTTAGGGATACCTTCAAAGACATCCAGTGGTGGGTTTAAGAAATTTGGGGCCCAAGGTAAGGGAAGTCATGGGGCCCTCTAAAATGAGAAGAAAACACACAAAACAACAGGTCAGTTGTGCAGATACAGACATTTCTACAGACTTCACGTTTATTTTTTGACCTATTCTTATTTTTTCCTCTCTTCTTTTCGTTGTTTCTTTTAATCTTCCTTTTTCTCAATTTTTGTATTTTTCTCACTTTCATCTTTGTCCTTTTTTTCTTCTTTTTCTGTTCCTTTTATTCATTTCTTTTTTATTTTGTCTTTCTGTTCATTTTTCCTGTTGTTTTCCCTTCATATGTTTTGTCCATTTTGTTGTAGTCTTTGTGTTTTATCTTGTTGTATTTTCTCTTCCCATGTGTCCCTAAAATTTTTTTTCCAAATTTGGCCTAGGCAAATTTTGCAATGAGGAGATTTATAGAATAGAATAGAAAATCTCTTCATTGTCCCACAATGAGGAAATTGTGGTGTTACAGCAGCAGCAAAAGGTTATAGCAGAAGTTGTCAGACAATGTGGACGTTACAAAAAGGTATAAAAATAACAGAATAAGTGACAGAGTTAAGAAAATAAACAAATAAAATATTAAATACTCTGTATCTGATGAATAAATAATCAATAAGCAGCTGTATATTCACTGACTTAAGAGCCCCTTGAATGGTAATTATGCTTGCTTTATTCTTCTAAAGGAGAAAAATTGTAAACACCAAGCAGCTTTTAATAAATGCCTTATATAAGTGTGAATTTCATTCAGCAACCTTGTGTCATGTGTTTCCTTCTTCAACAGATAAATGGTGATTTTCACTGTTATCAACAGGTTTTGGATTTCAGGAAATACTCTAAATCAAATAGTCTTTCATAACCTTAATCGCGTGAGGGAGTGAAACCAATAGGGTCAGTTGTGTTTAATAGTTAACCTTCTCCTCTTACTTTGTGTTTATAAGGGAAGCGATGCAGAGTATTAAGATGCAGTAAAACTGCAGAACTGGCCCAGCGCATTTGCTCGTCTTTAATTATCTTTACACACACTCGCTCATGTATATGCACATAATAAGGCCACACAGACTCACATATTCACTGTAGCACACACCAGTGTCATCTTCAAAGACACCCAGAAGCAACTTGGCCGACGTGACAACAGCCCTAATGAGCTTGCTTGAGTGGGTGACCGAGGTGCCTGGCGAGAGGAGTGGTGTTGCCATAGCGATCTGGAGCCGAAGGCTCTGAGTCATGGGTCATGCAGGTGTTTTAGGCAATGAAGGGATGCCTTAATTTAGTGATATGATGTGTTCATTTTTTGCTTTTATTCTCATACAGAAATGTAAACATTAAGAAAGGCATCCATGTAATCATTGGTATCAGAGATAAAAGCTCAGAGATACTGAGCTTTCAAATATGTCACAAATGTAGCTCTTTTGTGTGTGCTTTGCAGTCTGAGTAAGTGGCCATTATTGTGCCTGACAGGCCAAACTATGACACATTTAGGGATTTGAGGTGTGTAATGATGGCTTTCTGGTCCCCAGTCTTTCATCTTCAGTGTCATAAAGAAAATGTAAGAGAGAGAGGGGGGGAGGGAGACAAGAGAGAAGTTAGATGGTGTAAAAGCAAAAAAAAAAGGAAGCTGAGGAGCAGGAGATAGAGACATGCAGAGACCTCAGGGATCCTTAGTGTGTACAGTGTTGATATGCAGGGTAATTGAACTTCCAAACTTTGCGCATCAGAAGCGTGACGCTTGGCATTGCATGACTGTCAGCAGTTTCAGCCCTGTATCAGTGAGATGAGGCCATAATCTCCTTCCATCCACTACATACCCGCTTTTGAAACTTGCTTTGCCGACTTAAAGTCTGCATTTCATTTGTCAGCCTAATGGTGGAATTTGTAAGGAGTTTAAATTCGTTGTGCTGCTGGAGGTGTCATGTGCAGTTGTCAGTGGGAAAGGAGTGGGTTGCCGCTCAGTATAAAAAGTAATCTCTTTAAACTTAGACAAGTTCAAATGTCTTTGCAGAGGTCTGGTATTCAGTGAGGAAGCAAAGACCATGTTGCATTATTTATGATACAGTTCATTTATGTCAAATGCACTGAGCTAAATATATCCTAGACCCATAATAAAATGATTTCTGATTTTTCATTTCTACTGCTGAAGAATTTTGATATATCTTTCTTTACAAGACAAGATTTAAAATGTTCAACCTTTGGTTTGTTCACCTTACAAATTCTAAAACAATCTTGTACTTATTTGCAACGGTAATGCTCCCATTAATCATGAACAGATGGATGAAGGCCAAAAAGAAAATAAACAACAACTAAAAATGTCATTAATTGGTGCTATTTAACCTTTTTTTGTTGTTGTTTATAAAGTGTTAAGAGCCTTGTTATCTTTTTTTATAAGGTTTGTTTCTCTTGAAAGTAATGGCATCCTTCATAATTCTATCTCTATTCTCCCATTCTGCAGTATTTGTTAGTTCAATCCCTAACTTTATGCTCTGTCTGCTTTGTCTCATAGTAACTGTATCTGGTCTGTTCCTATTTGGCTGTGACACCAGCCTAGAGAAATATCAGCTGTGCTGCTGCCATCAACACCTTTGTTCATAGATGTTGGAGCTTGACCTGTTTTTCAGCATTATCCAGTTTCTCGGACTGTGACTCACTGTATGTGATCTCTTTCATTCCCCTTAGATGGGAGCTGGCTCGGAGTTCATCTGCCTGGATGTTTTTTTCCTGGATGGGGCTGCCTGTAGGGCTGGTTGATAGTTGCATTATGCATTTCAATTTTTTTTATACAATATGTATACTTCTGCCTTCTTGAAGCTCAGTCAGCCTCAGCAGAGCCTGGTTCTGCTGGAGGTTTCTTCCTGTTAAAAGTTTTCCCCTCCACTGTTGCTACATGCATGCTTGGTGTGAGGGATTGCTTTCGATGAAATAGCTGATGCAATCAGCTGGTTTTCTGTAGAAATAACCAAACCGACTGTATGATCTGGTTGAATAGTCTCTTTAAAGTCCCTGAAGATGACATATTGTGAATTGCAGCTATATAAATAAACTGAACTGAGTTGAACGGAAAAATAATTTCTTTGCTTCATAATTTGCAATAATGATGATATATATATAGGTATGTTACAAATTATTTTAAATAGTTTTGTCATTTCTTTTTCTTTTGCTTAGCATTGTTTCGCTTTTTAATGTATAATCATTGGGAAAGGTCAAAAGATTGTCTCCTGTTTTAAAGGGAACAGGGACTGGAAATAAGCCATTGCTGCAGTGTACAGATGAATGGGAAGTAAAGCCCAGAGACTGGACAAGGAGGAGGCGGAAGAAATCAGACAAGGGTTTAAAATGAGATGAAATAGGTTTAGCGGGGGAGGAGAGGTCGTTCGAGCTTATTACATGAAGGGTCCTGGTTTGGGTTACTGACCCAAGAAATCGATCATACTGTGAAATTGCCTGATATATTTCTTTGTTTCTGCAATAACTGCCTGCCATTGTGTTGGACATAATGAAATTGTTAATGGAATTAACATTATTATTATTAGTGATATATTATTATATATCAAGCATGTAACACATTGAATATTTAATTATATATATATATATATATATATATATAGACAGACAGACATTAGGATATTATTTTCCTGTTAGCCTACCTATCTGATCTGCTAAATATAGCTGATCAAAACTTTACCCATGGTTTAATTTTTGGTAATGAAATAGCCAACCAAATATCAATATCAATTTGGCAGGTAGAGGAGAAAAAAGATAATTAAACACTAAAATACTGATGTATAATCTGTAGCATTTTGTCTTTCTTTTTGCTACTGTTGTAGCAATTTACATGAAAAATAGTGCCTGTGCAAACATACATACATACAATTGGCTGTAATTCAGCTGTTGTCTCCAGCTACCAAGAGGCAACAATTGGGTCTCAGATAATGGACTGGGTTGCTTTTATCCTTTCATGCATCAAAGACAGTTTTTTTTAGCAGACGGAAAAACATCAGTGTGCTTTTTCATTGTAAATGCTCCAGCCATTTAGAATACATTTTCATCTTAGTCATACATTCATTTACAGCCTCCTACCCTGAATATATTCACGAAAAGCTGAACCAGAATGTACGCTTTTTATAAATTCAATGATTAAACATATTTCACTTATGTCATGTTTTATAGTCTGTGTACCTGTTTATCATATCTATACAGTTGGTTTTAGTTAACAGGTGAAAAATGAAAAGGATTTAATATCTTTTAAGTTTCACTTTTCTGTCAGGTTACGGTTACGTTTTTGGCAATGACTGCCTTGGTTTAGAAGGATTTTTTTTGTTCATTTTTTGGTCAGACTCTTGTCTACTTTCTGTTTCTTGTTCCTGGAAACTCTGTAATCAATTTAACTTTTTTCTGAAAGAAACCAGATCCATCTTTTCATGTCTGGTTTCTTGACTTCAGTCATCCACTTCCTGGTTCTTAGTGTCTGTGAGTAAAACATCTTTTGGTATCTCGCCTTTTATCTGCTGCTCTGCTGCCAGGATTCAAGATAACTAGTATAAGAATCATGACTTCCACTTAAATGTCTGTCTATCCTTTATGAGTGATGGCTTACCAATTCCCACCTTTCAGGAAGTAAGGAAAAATCTTCACTAGACTGCTACAAATCTAACTTCTGCTGCGCTTATCTCTGTTAGTTGTCTCACATTCTCCAAGAAGAGTTGTTCATTTGCTGTATGTTCCCTGTCACGCACCATCATCTGTTCTGTACTTGGCTGTTTGCCATCCTCTGTTTTGTTTATTAGTGGGAGCACTGCAATTTGTTTCTGCCTTAAAATCCTTCATTCCTTGAACCTGAGCTTCTGCATTTACGTATATGTACCAGTCTTCTACAGTCACTCCCTGTCAGATACTTGAATGCTATGGTGTAAGTAGACCATCCAGTGGATTGCCATTCCCTCACTTGACTCAGATCTTGTTTTGTTCTTCGATGCTCGGTGCTCTACCTTGCCCTTTTCTGACTCTGAATTCTAAAACTCTGATCATCTGTTTTTTGACCAAGCCCTTTGTGTAGTCTGCTAGACATCTTTGCCTGCCTCTTCTGTCTGTGAATAACCCCCATGTCATTATCTTGGCACTGATGGCTGGCACCTGTTTAACTCTGCTCATTACCTCTCATCTTATGTACCTGCTTTTGTCTCTATTTAAGGTACTTGCATCCAGCTATAATTTCCAGATTATCGTCTTCTCTCAGACCATTGGTGATAGGGGTTTTTAGCATTGTTGTGATCAAGTGCCGCTGATGTAACCTGAACTACTCCCCTCTGAAGACACACCCCTCTGGCGGAGGTTTTAAAAAAGTCAACTTCCTGTTTCAACTTCCTATTTTTCCGGTGGCCTTACACTGGGTAAGGCTAGTTTAGTGGTCCCAGCTGAAGGCTACGCAAAGTAGTGACCAATTCCCTCCGGAGAAGTCTGTGTTCACTGGACCGAGTCAGACTGCCTTTTTTCATGCGATTCAGAACACAGTGTTTTTACTCTTCCTGCAATTCAAATCAATCAAAGGCAGTGTCTCCTGAAGCAGAGACAGAGAAGAGCTAATCCAGCTCTGGTAACCTAAATTTAACTGTCGAAAAACGTGGACCCCATTCGCTGTTTGCTGAAGGAGCCGTTAGAAGCCGCCAGAACGTAACTGCCCGAGACGGAGAGACAGAGCAGCATAGAGGAACTGCTGCTGGAGACCGTGGCTACAAGCTAACCAGCGTAGCTAAAAGGGAGACGCCTCATGCTACTGTGAGTTATAAAATTAACCCCTTGCAAAATCAGCTCTTATTATTGCATTGGATTGATACAAATCTTTTTGAGATGCTGTTGGACGAACTGAGTGCACTGAAGACAGGGCCTGCATAACACCGGACAGAGCTGAAGGCCTTCACTCCACCCAAACAAAACAGTAACATCATCCCATGGTCTTTTGTGTTTATTTTACACAGTGAATGATTTATCACTCAGGCTGGATTCACTCTTCTTTTAGTAGCATCCGAATGAACAGAGACACATTTATTTGGATGGTGATTAACAACGTTGCTGATAACCATAGTCTAAATTACTAAATTGGAGAAAGACAACAGAATTTCTAACAGCCGAATTCAGGCATCCAACCTTTTAGCTTAAACCCTGGTCAGTAAGCCAATCACAGTTATAATCATTCAACTGATAATAATAAATCAGTTTTACCCTTGTATACCAAGTGTATACAAAATGAAGTTTTGTTTTTTAAAGCTTTCAGACAGTGAATGAGCAGCAGCTTAGCAGTAAAACAAATATGTAATGTATGGATTCGGACTCAAGATTCAACCATGACAGGTCAGTGACGTTTAAAGTATTTATTGAAAACGCAGGGTTTAAAAAGCACTTGTTCTAGGCCGTGCAGCTCTCGACAATGGGCCAGAACGTCCTATAGGCAGAGGGACAGATTAGAGGCTGCAGTGGCAGGTTAGAACTGAGGAATTGATGAAGGACTAATCTGGTAACGAGAGGAGCCAGAGCGCATAGTGTTAGCCAGACAGGCAAGAGGCTTTGGTGACTGGGGCAGCCTCTTGTTTGCAGGGGCAGACCGTTGAGCGGTTGACAAACTGACATGGCAGCCTAGTGGTTAGGGCATAGGGCTTTCAATCCTGAGATTGTGAGTTCGATCCCCCACTCCCACAGACTGCCACTCTGGGTCCCTGAGCAAGACCCTTAACCTCACACTGCTCCCCGGATGCCTCACAATGGCAGCTCACTGCTCCCCAAGGGGATGGGTTAAATGCAGAGAAGTAATTTCCCTCTGGGATTATTAGAGTATATCAAAAAGAAAAAAAAAAATGTGCGGGCTTTTCAGGGGCTTTAGTCCAGAGCCAGTCAGGGGCTTTAGTCCAGAGCCAGTCAATGTTCGGTAACGGGCTCCAAAAAAGCAGCAGAGGTACGGGGGAGTTAATCCAGCAGATCTTCCCGTTTCCCATTCCAGGTCAAATTTCCTGATAAACACAGAGACTAAAGGCGACAGGCAGGCTCAAGTACTCACGGGCAGAAAAGGGTTCAGAAGCACAGGAGGTCACTCCAGAATCCAGTATCTGGACTCAGACAGGCAGGCAAATCAAGAGAGGGATCAGGCAGACTCAGAATCAGGGCACAAAGACAGGTCGGTTAGCAGACAGACAAGTTCTCAATAACAAAGGCTGGAAGGTTCTTATGGGGCTGGCTCAAAATGCCTGTGCTTAGGGTGCTGACATCAGAGGTGTTCTGTCTAACCCAGAATGACCATCAATCCGGATAATCTGACTGTCAGATTATCATGGTCACTAACCTGTATTTTTCTCCAAAAGAGATCCCAGTAATAGACGCTCAGCCAGCCTGCTAGAGCGGATCTGATTCTATATAAATAAACGCTTTGAATTATCACACTGTCTTCAGTCAATAAAATGACATTAACAAAAAAAAAAATACTCATAGAAGAGGTAAAAGAAACACAATAAAATTAGGGCAAAACTAAACAAACTAACTACTGACCTAACAAACCAGTGACATTCAAGAGTTTGTGCATATATGTACACTCCCTGATAAGACCAATACAACACAATAGTGGTGACCGAACAATATTACAATATACAAGAAATGACAAAGTAAAATTAAGTTTGTTAAACTAAAATACAGCATAGACAAAACTCAAAACACCTCAACTTTGAATACAAATAAAATAAACACAAAAAGCAACTTCAACTAAAGACATTGGAAAATTCCCCCACTCCAATAGGAGCTTGCGGTGCAATCCACTTATTACCTCTTATACAGAGGACATGCAGCTGATTTTAGCCAATCAAGTCACTCCCTCGACTCCTCCCTGGATGGCAAAACATCCTACATAAATCACAAACAGCATATATTTCAAATTTTCTCTATATTACCTTGAAAACACCAACAAAGACATGATGATCTCTTGCTCAGCATATGGGTGTACCCACCAACGGTGATTTTTATCTTCCCAAAGATCCAGAAAGGGTGGCTGCGGTGAGGAGACAGAGTTGGCAACCAAGTACGACTAGCAGAATTGTTTTATTTGGTCAGATGCATAATTAAAATTAAATAAAATTACATAAATTAACTAAATGTGCACACTTATAAATATAACTAATTTAAATAACCCATTGAAGCGTGTTGCAATTTAAAATATGTTCATATAATTTACCCACTTTAAGGTGTGGCCATTGTTTTAGATGTCACAAGGGGTAAACTGGCCATAAATGGACAAAGAGCAGAGTATAATAACATGCTAAGCATTTCTTAAGCATAGAATCTCAATACAATAGACATCATTTAGACATGTCATACCGTTTAGAAGGTTGAAGGAAATGGATTGTTTTTACCCTTCATTGTGTATATGCAGAGATTTCTGCCGACCACAGGATTGTGTGTGAACTCTAAGGTGGCCTGTGCAGTGTTGTCTTCGAAAGAAAGACATCGTTGTGCATTATCCTCAACCATAGAGTAACGTATCTTTACACACATGCACAAATGTGCAAGCACATTCATGACCCATGTTTGTTCCCAAGCCCATCCTTTCTAAAAATAGACCTTTTTTTTCATCAACATGCTGTTCTTTATCTATGTAAAAGAAACTAGGCTCTCACATTATAGTAATATGCTTTACAAGTACAGGACTATATGTATTTATTGTAAACATAGAGGTTTTCCGATACAAATTACAGTTTTATTCATGCATGCCTGCTTTAATTTACACACATTTTTTGCATTTATTTATCTAAGTGTTAAATCCATCTAAAATGTTGTTACTTTATTTTGGTAGAACAAATATAACTCTGATTAAATATTACATAAAATGAGTTGTAAGGGACTAGAAGCCAAATGATCCCCGGAAACATTGTTTTTCTGTATGGTAACAGAACATATATGTCTCAACTTCCTGGTAAACAAGGCTAGGCAGGTGCTTCAGCTCAAGGTGTAAAACTGTATGAAAGACTGGCAAGCAGGTACCAAGGTGATGGCTAGAAGGCAGAAGAATGGAGTTCCAACTCCAATTATTCAAGTTCCAACAGATGACCTGAATAAATGAGATATATGCTGCTGAGGTGGTGGAGATCAAGCAGGTAGGTGCACAGGGTGACAGCAGAGTCAGGGGATGCTGAAAGCTACTTAAATTTATTATTCTCTTTGTTTATGACATTCCATCCAACACCAACAACTGTTTCTAACTTGGGGCTAAAACACACCCGGGGTAAATGTCTGAAAGCACTTGCAGAGAGTTTATTTGGATTTTAAAACAATGTGGTGGCTGGTCATGAAGTTGATAAAGCAGAAAAGGTTATTTTTGGCACCACTATTGACCTGATCAAAAAAAAAAAAAAAAAAAGTTCCCAAGTGTTTCACAGTTCACCATCACAAAAGAACATATCTTCAAAAAGATCACATGACCTTCAAATTACTGAAGCTAAAATTTCCTGAAATTGTGATAAAAACTGTCAGAAACCATAGGTCCATTAGATCAAAAGAAACTTACATTATACTGTACATTAAGGAATATACCGTAATCAAGTTGAAAGCATACCGGCAGAAATGAATGGTATATGCTGAGCTGGTGAATGAATGCAGAAGGAGTGGGTGGCAAGCAAAGCGATTCTTCATTTAAAAGGGAGGTAGAGGCTTTGCAGAAAGATCTATTGGCAAAGCCTAAAGCTCCACGGGCATCAGTTTTACTCAAAAATGGCAAAGTATCAAAAAAAGCAGGGGAAATCTCAGGATGGAAAGATTGTAAGACAGAATAAAGCATGCAATAATGCTCCTTGGGCAGGGGACTGATGACTCCCAACTGGGTTATAGGCAGGAAATATACTATGTTAAGAGAGAAGAAACATGTAATGACCTATTGTGTTTTCAGTATTGATATACAAATATAAACACATGGTTACCTTATTTAGGATATCAACGCTGGTAAAAACTACATGCCTGTGTACCTTTAAGCATTTTTGCCCATTTTCTTTCCGCAGGGACAGAATATTGCATATTGTACATGTCCCCTGGTTCAACAGCCCTCGTTTGAATGGGTGAGACATTAGATAGCCTCTGGTACTTGTTGTCTTTATGACTAAATTAACTGTGTTGGAACAGGGACACACCCAAATCATATGGACACTCATGCCCAAGAACTAACTACGAAGTGCACCGCCTTATATAAACAAAAGGCAAAACAATATTAATAGAGGTGTTCTGAAAAATTGGCTGGTAACAAATTTCTGGATGTTAATTTTCATTATCATCATCTCCCCTCTTTTTACACTGAGTATCTATACACACAAAAATCCAATCTTTCTCAGATGTGAAATGCCAACTAAAAAAACACACCAAATTGCCTACACACCAAAGTGTATGCAATTTTAAGGTCAGAATAGTCACATAAAAACAGCTTGTCTTGGTTCCCTAAACAAAAAAAATAATGAAAAAAAGAAGTATGATTCTTCATCTGTCCAAGGATTACAATGTACTGAATGAGCTTCCTGATACTGCTTAAGATACAGCAGATTTTATTTTCACACTATGAATGAAACCCCTTAGAATTTCAGATATCTAGTTCTTTCATGCTTTTATCATGTTTTTATCTTTTATTGCTTTTATTTTGCTTTTATTTATATTCTATCTCATTGTTTAATTAATGTCAAGCACTTTGAATTGTTTTGTACTGAATTGGGCTATACAAATAAACTTGCTTTGTCTTGCCTTGCCTAGTGCTTGGAAGAGCCAAGCCTTTATTACTGTACATAAGATGTACTTTCTTTCAGTACTCGTAGAAAACCTTAAATAGATTAGTTTTTGCTGTTAAGACTATAGAATACATCTGGCTTAAAGATCTCTTTGGTTTTTATCTATTTACTCAACTCTCACGTCCCAGCTGAGAACACAGAACCACAAATGACCTCAGAATGATACCAGTCCATGTGTCCGTTCTGCCTACTTTAATCATCAATCCGCAGCTTGGTTCACCAGCCGCTGGCACCTGTCAGGATGAAAGACAAGGATTAGAGATGGAGAGAGAGAGAAAGGTTGGGCATACAATTCTACCATCACGTGCTCCGTTGCCAGGGAGGTTGTGTGTGTGTGTGTTGCTGTGGATGTGATTTATCTCCAACACTACTGTCCGGCCCTGCTCCAGGCACAACAGAACAATATCCAGATTTGTGAGAGAGGGTCTGTCTGTGCGAGTAGTTTTCTCTAGTACTTGTGTGTAGTTCATATGATTGTGTGTGAAGTGTAAGAAAGCTTTCGTCTCGCCTGCAATTATGTCTTATCAAACAATAGCACATCCCATCATTCTCATCCAAAGATGCAAAGGCATAAACATATGGACACATATTCAAGTGCACATCACTCATACTTATTCCCTCCCTATTCTATGTCTAATTATAGACCTTTTTTTCCCAAATGATCTATCTACTTCCCAAAGCAAGAGGCTGTAAGGAAAGCAAGTGCAGTGGGTTAAACAGCCTATACTCTTGAGTGACTGAGTTCATATCAGCTCCCCCTATCCACCCATTACAGTAGTATCCACACACACACACACTCACACCCTTGGAGCAGTCCATTCAGGGTGCAGATGGCAGCCAGTGTGTGTGATACAAGACACCCCATGCAGTCACTTGCTTAACAGGGAAAGGAGCTCATTGACATGCAGGCAGCGCTTTATCTCCACTCCAGGAGCCTATGCATCACTGTGAATCAAGACGGGAGGCTATGGGCTCACAAGCTATAATGGCCATATGTGCATTTCACTGTAACCTCTCCTCACCCCTATATGCCCTTGAACAGGTTAATACCAGGATTACAGACAACATATGTAAAGACTGTAAATATGTCAAACAGATTAAAAATGCAAACTAATACACAGAATTTTAGAGAAATAACAAATTCTCATTTAATTTCTCCACCCATATTATTTTCTTTAACTTCATGTTTTCATTTGTTCAGGACTTGATGTGATTTATGAGTGACAGATGAAAACACATCAGCAGGTCGTGTCCTCATTTTGGCAGACTGGCAGGTAATGAGAAGGTCATTTTACTGTGATTCCAGTCAGTTTGAGTCTAACAAGCAGGCAGGATCATCCAGCAGGATTAACGCCGACGAGCAATCTCTTCAACGTGCAGCGTGTCTATGATTTGGTGGAATCTGCTGATTAAAGGTACCTTTCAGAGGTTGAACTAGATAATGTATCACATAGCTCTCTCTAGAAGATTTTGCTTCATTTGCACACACATTAATGTGCATTTTTGTTTGTCTTTATAAAGCAATGACATAGTTGACTGCATCTTATTGGGATTTTATATGAGAGAATGTGAGTAAGAAAACTAATATCAGTTTATCTTTTTTTCTCAATAACGATGTAAAAGATGCTGTATGATTTAATAATTGAACTTGAATTTGAACATTTTATTTTTTGTTAATACCATATTCTTAGAGAGTGTTATTAAACAAACGGCATCATAAACACCAAATAATATTACAGATTCCCACAGATAAATAATAAACTTACTGTAATAAAAGCTTAAAGCAGGTGTTGGTTGTGAAATACAAGTTTTAGCACTGATCAAGCAATTACCCAAAAACTGTAATAGCATGGCATATATCTATAAATGCAAAGACATGGTTATCCACACAACATGAAAGGCAATGGATTTATCAACAGCAACAAACCAAATGGTCATTGTAACTCTGGAAGAGCTACAGATAAATCACAGTTCATGTGAGGGTTCCTAGTTGTACTGTTCCAAAATCTCCCCTTTATAATAGAGTTACCCCTCTATTAAAAAGAAATATTGTATATCTTATTTTTCCTATTTTAGCATTCCTTCGTTGGCCTCTTGTTAAATCCAAAGTAGAACTTGAAATACCCCTTCTCACAAATAAAGCCCTAAATAACCAAGCTCCACATTGCATTAGAGACCAGATTGTTCTATTTGTTTCTGACAGACTTCACTCTCCAACTGCAGGTTTACTAGTGGTTCCTAACATTTCAAAAGTAGAATAGGAGGCAGATCTTTTAGTTGTAGTCAGTGAGGCAGACACACTGTCTACTATTTAGACTAGGCTTAAAACTTTCTGTTTTGATAAAGCTTCGAGTTAGAGGGGCTCAGATTATCCTATCTCTATAGTTATGCCGTTATAGGCCTAGGCTGCTCTTGGACAAAGGGACCACCCGTCATTCTGCTTCATTCTCCCTCTATTTCCCAACTCTTCAGTATTTGTTAGTTTAACCCCAATTTTTATGTTCTCTGTCCTTTTTCCTGTCAAAGTAGCTTCCTTTGGCCTGGTTCTTTTGGCTGGACCACCATCTCATTATCTGCTGGGCTACTGGCATCAACAATTTCATCATAGATGGAGGTGGGCCTGTTTTTCAGTGCTTAGTCCTGTTTCCCTCCTGGCTATAGCTATAGGCACACCTTTTACTGTGAAAGACTGTATGTGCTTTTTTACATTGCTTTTGACATGATAATTTACTCACAGCTCAAAGCAATCAACTGGGTTTCATTAGATAGAAAACATTTAACCAATCTGACTGTATTACATTATTAAATGTTCCCTGTTTACTCATACATTAATATATGAAGGTAATATGTTACTCTAATATTAATGCATGGTCTATTATTTATTCAAAAAAGATTACATCAATTTTGTTAATATTTCCAATATCACAAAAATTGTGTTAGTCTGTTCAATAAAATGTGCTGTACTGTAGTTTGTCCTGTCAATATTACAGTGCATAGAATGGTTCAAGGGTTGTGATTACTATTCTAAGCGACTGTACTGTATGTAAGAAAAAAAAAAGCCAGATTTATGCTGTGACTTATGAGCCTCATTGCAAAACAGCACACAATAAACCATGAGTCCTCCCTCACTCTATCTCTTCAATTAGTCGCACTGTTCGTGTTCTCATCGTTATGTTAATTACTGACGTTGTCACCCATCATAAATTTGGATAATTCTGGACGCTGTGTGCCTAACCAGTGCCTCTACGCTTGACCGGTAGGAGCCGTATGTGTGTCGCCCATAGCTGCACTTTAACAAAGTACCATCTATCACTGTGCTCAGCCAGGCTTCAATAATAATTGTGTTAAAATAAATGGGCCATGATTTTGGAACACAGAGAAAGAAAGGGAGAGAGAGAGAGAGATGGGGCGAGAGAAAAGCAGAGTGACCAGCAGAGACCGTTCAATAATAAAGCTGCGCCTGGAGAGGTAAGAAGCAGAGCAGAGCAGCACAGTGAGACAGAGGCTACCATCACAAAGCGGATTGATGCTCTACCCCTGGACAGGGACAGCTCTGAATAAAGATGTGTCTGTTACTAAGGCAGGGAGGAAGCTGTGGCCCTGAGGAGGTGAAACAGAGTGACAAGGCAGAACTCTGTGGTTGTTTCACCAGCTTATAAGCAGATATCTGAAATATAAACCATGTTTTAATTGAGTTATTGACAGTTTGGACAATGCAACTCGAGAATAATAAAAAGAACTGAATGTGCCTTGATAAAATAGGTGCACCTGTTAAACTTTATTACATTTTGTCACAGTACAACCACATACTACCCTGTATTGTGCTTTATTGTTTAGCTATGACAAGTAAGTCTAATTTAGTTCTGAAATTTGTTGTTATTGCAAATACGGTAAAACTGATTTTTTTTTTCAGAATGCTTGGTGGAACATCCTTTACTGGAAACATTTTCAAAGCATAATACTGCCACGGCTATCTTTCACAATGGGAAAGTGTTTTGGTTTATATAGAGTGTCAGTTTTAATATAAAATTAATTTCATTTTGTAGTGTGTCGGAATATTCAATTCCGTTCTTACAAGACCAAAATGCCATCTTATATTTATTAATTGTGTCCCCTTTATTGTCCAATGGTTTCTAAATAATTTCTTAAGTGAGGCAACATTAGTAAAATGCACAGTTAATAGATGTCTAATCAATAAATCCAGGGTTATCATAGGCCTTTATGCTAGTTCTCTGAATATGCTCTACTCATAGGGATGGCCGTATCTTTGTCAGTTTGTAGTTTTGCCATGCTCTATCTATTTTCAGCAAATTTAACATGCTTGGAAATTGTTTTCTATTAATTGTTTGTTTTACATAGTTCTCTTATTTTTTTCTGCTCCAGAAAGATTTGAATTTGGCAACAATAAACAACACTTATAATCTATGATATATATAATCACATGTATTAGTTTGTGCTTTTGGGTTAAAAGTGAAATGAAAAAGAGAAAGTTGCTTAATCAAACCCTTTTTTCGAACACTCCAACAAAAAGTTAACTTATAAGTCTATACTTCTCCAAAATCCCTTTAGTGAGCAAAGACATACATTTATGATGTACTGTACATATAAAGATAGACATTTGCATAAAGGGATGCACTTTTACAGATGCCAGCAAACATGTAACTCATACAATTATTCAGTACTGATATATACTTTGACACAATTTAGTGAATACCAGTAATTTATTTGAGTCCCTTCTGTCACTTATGTTTTCCAACAAACCTCTAAACAGCTGCATTCATGTATGGATTCAACACACAAATGTGGGCTCTAGTTATTCATTAGATGATTTCTAAACTGGCTTTAAAATTCATGTAGGCTGAGGAACTTCACTTACTATTCAAAACATGTATCATTTTCTCTGGCTTCACAATGATCTACTACTATGTGTTTGTCTATTACACAAAAGATGCAATATTTCTCTTAAACTTCAACAGAAACTGTAAAGCGTAGTCACATAAGACAATAATCAAAATATTATTACAATTACAATTGTAAAGACGATTACACTGTTTATGGGCATTTCTCTGGTGCCCTGTAAAGCAGAAAACCCATCCATATATCGCACAAACATTCAACACTACTCTTACACACTCTTACAGTACACACATGGAGAGCATAAAAGGAGAGACAGAGATATGCACTGTGTCACTGCAGATTTTCTGTAAGACAAAATCACCTTCCTCCAGCGGGTTTGCATCGTGAAAGGGATTAACACTCTTTCAGACTCTTTCATGATGTGAGACAGAGTATGGCTCGGATACAGGGCAGCAATGTGTTGCATTGCCTAAAGTAGGGGTTTTGAAGTCGGAGATAATCTCCTTTCGGAACAATGAGATACTGTTGCTTTTCATTTGCTTCAGTTAAGCCAGACGCCAAATAAGGAGAGGGGGAGATAATGTGGATCAAACATTTTCTGTGTTGAATTTCAAAATTTTTACAGCTCTTAAAGTCACAGGAGCTGCAAATATACTGTGTATTGTGTCAACTTCTTTTTAGAGCAATGGATTTTGTCATACTGGACAACAGCAATCATGAAGTGGTTGTAATATGGAACGTAGTTGGATTTAGTTTTGAACAGGCATAAATGGTGGATGCACAAGTTCATTTTGCTGGTTGGAACCCAGGCTCTATCTGTCTCAGTTGTTTCCTTGGGGAAGGCACTTCCCCAGTACTGCCTACTAATAGTGGTCAGAGGGCCTAGTGGCTGTTGCAGCCTTCCTTCTGCCAGTGTGCCCCAGGGCAGCTATGGCTACTATGTAGCTTGCCACCGTGAATGTATGGGTGAATGAATAAAGTATTGTATATCACTTTCGGGACATCTAATTTGAAAGGGTGATATAAAAGTGCAGGCTATTAACCATTTTTACCATCTCATTAGTTGCATCAAACAAATATAATTTCAAAAATTAAACATTCTGTGAAAACTAAATATATATATTAAAAAAAAGGTTCATTTTATCATTTACAGAAGGAATGAAAGCCAGTGTATCAGTCTATAAAGATGTAGTTCCAACTATATATTTCTATATAACCTGCAAAAAGGGAAAACAAGGTTTATTTTATCGAAATATGTTTTCTCTATATGAATCTGTCAGCATAATAAAAATGTCTCCTTGTCAGTTAGATCTATTTGTCTCATAAAGGGTCTTGAGGTAAGAATGTTGAGAAGGTTTTTACGTGTACCGAATGACTTAACCGTAGAAGAAGAAGAATATATGTCTTGTCAGTTTCTATTTCTGTGTTAATTTGGCTGTATCTTATAGTTTAAGTTTTTGTTCAATAATGCACCTTCAGCTTGTTTTCAGGGTAAAAAATGCTTTCAGAAGAGAAATAGTCCCACACCACCATGGCCCTTGACCATGCTTAACATTATTCCCTTTCCATAACCTAATCTTTTGGTTCAAACCAAATATACTTGCAGAATTTTTAGCTAAAATTCAGCCTTCAACTTATCTAAAAAAAAAAAAAGAAAAAAAAAAGAAAAAGACGAACAAATGATTGTATTACTTTTTTTAAAATACCAATTGAGAATAATTTTATCATAATTGATTTTTTAGAAAACAATTAGTCGTTGATTTGAAATGTTTCCACATTGAGTACCCAAATTACGTTTGGAGGTCACTCAGAGGTTTTCACTAGTAGATTAGTATTTTATTGCAGAGAGAACATGAAATTATCTAAAGGCTTTTTATACATTTACCAAGGGATTTAATACTTGGGGCCAACTCAGTATATATTTATTCATAAAGAGTCAAACAGTAAACCACTGAATCTATTTCCATCAATTATCTTTTGCTAATTCTCTACAATGCCTTCAACTTACACCATAAATTCAAATTAATATAATTGATTCCGTTAATGCAAATGGAGAGAATTAATAATGAGATTGCATGTTATGCTAGCTGCTGATCGTGTTGCTTTATGACTTTTATTAGTCCTATTGTTGGCTGTGAGGTATGATGATCTCTAAAGCTGATTTAGTTCATGTGGAACCTCGGTTGGCATCCCTTTTTCAGCTTTTATTTGTATGATAATATTTGAGAAGAAAGCAGAAAGCTGCGATGTAGGATGCTGCAAAATGTTTTAGTAAGAAGAGAAAACCATATTATTTCAATTAGATAAATTACCTAAGCACTCAAACAGCATTCAAAGCAGTTGAATACAAACATTATTTAGTGATTCTTCTGTTCTGCTGTAGAGACACTAGGGGCTAAAAGAGAAGATAAATAAAAGGGAAAATAAACAAGGGACAAAGAGAGAGAAACAGACAGAGTCCTGGGCACACATGTCCAGATTTGCTAATGGGAAGGGGCTGCGTCTCGACCCTGCCACTTTAAAAAAAGCTCCACGCCATCAGCCGCGCTTTAATCTTCAGCAGGTGCACAAACACAGGCTTTATAGGAAAAGACACAAGGCCGGGAAACAAAGGTTAAGTGTTAAGAACGCTTTACAAAATGGAAACCATAGCAACCGCTGCAGGTATAAAGTGACTGTCCTATTACATAATGCAGTTAAAATGAGCACCTCCCTGTGACACAATTTAACACGCTGCATTTTTAGCAAAGTTATGATGACTCAATTAAGTGTTTTATTATTTTTATTTTGTCATTCTGGGTTCTCTTTTTTCTGACAGGTAGCAAATGCCTAGAAAGCAAGTTTTTGATTGGTTTTTACAAGTAAAATATTTTGTAATTTTATCATTGTTTGACTCATGGTGGCAAGCGATGTTCTAAAATAATGTTTATTTGAAAGATCTATTTAAAACTATCAAATTTTTGGTATCAAATAAGGTCTCAAGGACAAAAAAATATATATATATATACTGTATACATATATATATATATATATATATATATATATATATATATATATATATATATATATATATATATATATACACATTTATTTTTATTTTTTTTTTATAAATGTATTATATATGTATATATTAAGATTTAACTGAGTTCTATTGTACTACACATTTTTTTATGTTTCAAAAGGAATAGGAAGAGTTTCATGTATAACATGGTAAACTTTTGGCTTCAGACAGAATTGAGTGCGTGGAGCTTGATAAATTCCTCACTGCAGAAAAAACAAACATCAAATTCTAAACTTCACCAGATTGAAACAGATGTTGAAAATGGAAAGCCTACTGGACTCCTCAATTGACAAACATTATCAGATTAATCATGTATGCTACCTGATGCATTGCTGTTCTTTTTCAAGATAAGTAGTTTCTATAACATCATTCTGTCATGACTTTACAAATTTGTACTCTAGTAGTTACCTTTGGTTGCCTATAAAGGTATCTGATTATGGCACCCTGTTAGCGTAGTATTTAAAATTTCATATTTCATAGTTTTTGGACAATTATTAGAAAACTTTAGCCTTTTTTTTTTTATTTTAAAAAAGAGCAAGTGAATTTAGGTATGATACTGCATATGCACCACTTGTAATTTTCTCTGTGCGGTTGAGAGAAAGAGGAAAAATAAAAGAAAGAACAAAAAAATTTCAGCTACCAAGAGGAATAAAACACAAGTGGCACTTGGAACATAGTATATAAGTTGTTGTTCACTCAAATGGGACCTAAGGTTACTGTCACCGGATAGCGACGGCATATAACAGTGTTTATGTCTGCTGATCTTTGGATGCAAAATGTATTTTAAAGTTCAAAAAAGAGTAAGTAAGCAATATCAGGAAAAGTACTTGGTGGATATAGCTGTATCTTTATATTACGATGGTTTTTGATGGGTGGGGTGTTTATAGGCATACTGACAGAGATCCTTTAGAACACTTGGAGATACACAGATTATTGGTGGAAAGACATCCTGGGGTTTTTTCTGTCAATTTTCTGTTTTCGATGAAAGTCAAACACACAGAGCCCAGCCCTGTCTAGCTGCCTAGTTAACATCGGTGACTCAAACCTTAACTACCTTGAGAATACTTGGTATTAAATGATTTGCACACTGGGATGTATTACATCTGAAACTCGCTAATGTATACCACTGGACTCTAGTGGGGTAATTTCACATGAATTTGGACTGGATTGTTTTCTATTCATTAAGATATGAGTTCAACTAACTACCTGCATCAGTAGAGAATGGATAAGACAAACTAACCTGAGTTGATTTGATTTATTTTACTTCCATTTTCTTCTTGGGATTTTGAATTACAATGATATGAGTTCATATGAATGCAATATATGACTTTCTACAAGTCTAGGATACTGAATGCTTATTTGTGTGTCTTGTTAGGTGTGTTGATAGCCTGGGGTGATCTACAGCAGGAAGGCGCGAGATGGAAGAAGCTCACCAGACAGCTGCAATTTGGCACTGATGGCAAAACACGTTATGAAAGAGATGCACATCTTTCTGGGATGGGAACCAATTAACAAAAGAAATACAACAGTTTTGTTTTTTTCAGTCTGCTATAATTAGGAGCACAGTTTATGATCGACAAGATGTTTTATCTCTGAGTGTTTACATGTTTTACGGTTCAGAAACAGCACAAGGAAGATCCCAGATTTCTTATCCTGACTCATCTAATGGGGTGTGAGAATGCCTTCAGGCAGTCCTCATTTTCCTCCCATAACTGCTGGCCTGGCACCTAAGCTTCCTGACACAAGAAACAACACACTAAGCTGGTAAAGCTTGGAGGCTGCCAGGCAATCATGAAGCATTTTAGTTCTCCTCTGCACTGAGTGCTATGCAGTAGGTGTTAAAAGCCTTTTTATTAAGTAGTTAAGGGATGTCTTTGCTTCTGTGGTTTAACAGCTGTTTATTCAGTCATGGGGGAAAAATTAGATGACCCTACAACAGCCAATGTGTTTTATAACATATTTGGAGAGTTGTGTCAGGTATCCTTTTTAATTAGACTGGGCATTTTAGATCATGTCAAGAGTAATGTTCTTATAAAGGTGAATTAACGGTTTCCAGCTCTTGAAGTGACAATAAACGCTATGAAAGTTACCGAGAGAATTATCTAAGACTTATGACAATGACTTATGACTGTAGAAGCTTATCCGTCTGATATGAAACTTAAAAGGTCACAAAATAATATGAAATATTTTTCTGTAGGGAAATTGGTCTACATGCAAAAATATTACAAGAAACTGGCAAAATTGCAACAATTTCAAGTACCTGCCACAGCGCTACATGGAGGTGCAGATTTAAGATTAAAATGTGTTTTATATTCAGTGCTTGCTTGTAATAAAACTGCTTTTTCTCAGAGAGAAAAATACATAGTGGTGTCCAAAAAAAGACACTGATATGGGGTCACTTCAATATTGAAGAAATAAAATATCCAGTGTCAGTATCCATTCTTTATACAATTGCATAGATATGTTGTTTAAAGATATTGCAAAATGTATTTAGAGTTCATGGGCAGAACACCTCTGATGTCATCACCCTAAGCACAGGATCCCCTCAGGGCTGCGCCCTGACCCCCCTGCTGTTCACCCTGATGACATATGACTGTGTCCCCAGGGTCACCACCAATCACATTGTGAAGTTTGCAGATGACACACGGTGGTGGGCCTCATCATACAATGACCAGGACTACAGAGAGGAAGTGAAGCAGCTTGGGATTGATGCAGAGACAACAACCGGATCCTGAATGCGGGGAAAACAAAGGAGATCATCGTTGACTTCAGGAAGAACCAGCCTAACCATGCTCCAATGCTCATTAACAGCTCAGCAGTAGAGGTGGTCAGGAGCACCAAATTCCTGGGGGTTCACATCACAGAAAACCTCACCTGGACTGTTAACACCACCTCACTGATCAAAAGGGCACAAAAGCCCATGTACTTCCTGCAGAGGATGAGGAGAGCCCATCTGCCCCCACCCTTCCTCACAACCTGCTACAGAAGCACCATAGAGAGTGTTCTGACCAGCTGTCTCACTGTATGGTGTGGGGGCTGCAGCACCACAGATTGGAAGAAGGTGAGGAGAAGTAAGAACCGCAAGAGATCATTGGGGCTCCTCTACCTACCATAAAAGACATTTCATCCCAGCGCTGCATATCCCAAGCCCATCATCAACATTATCAATGACCCCCACTGTGTACTGTTCTCCATTCTGCCCTCTGGGAAGAGGCTTCGCAGCATTCAATGTAGGACCAGCAGATTCCAAAATAGCTTCTTGCCTACTGCCATCAGGCAGCTGAATGTTGAAAAAAAGTGAAAAAAAATCTGCTTTAAAAAAGCTGAAAAAAAAGCTGAATGCTAAAAAAAACCTCTAAATCATGTCACATTCTTTGCATTAAACTGACCCTATTAATGCGTTTTTTGCACCATGTTTTTGTCTCCCAGTGTTTGCATTTGATCACTGCTTCACTTTAGGAAATGGAAATGTCATGAGAGCTGTACAAAATGAAATAATGTTTTCTATACACTCTGTGTATACAAAATGACAATAAAGTATAAAGTAAGTCATGAGTCTAACTTTTAGTTTTATGGAATATGTACTTTAGTTTTTAGTGTTAGGTTATTATTTTAACTATCTATCCATCTATCAATATACATACATACATACATACATACATACATACATACATACATACATACATACATACATACATACATACATACATA
>NW_015150474.1:119413-127062 GCF_000732505.1 Cyprinodon variegatus
TACATACATACATACATACATACATACATACATACATACATACATACTGTACATGCATACAAGTTCTTTGGCCTTTCAATCAGATATAAATATTATTTTTGTCAGACAAAAGAACAAATCAAAAAGAACAGACTGGGAAAGAAAATTAAGTTTCTAAGTGCAAACCCAGGTGATTGGGCCCCTTGCTACAGCAACTCTTTCCTACCCGAAGCCATCTGTCTGGTGATAGACCTGGGGACATCCTGCGTCATCAGTTGTCTGTCTGCATCAGCAAACTTCCTCAGCTTTTTGTTGCGAACTTTCCCTTCAATGGTGTACTGCTCACTTGAATGTCCAAAGTGGGACACAAGCATGGGGACACAGGGCAGGGTAGAAGCTGGTTGCCTGATTGGAGATGCGAGCCCTGAGGGAACACTCTTAGCCTTTTGACGGAGAAAATGACTGACAGTTGGTGTTTGCTTTGCTGGCAGACATAGGCGCCCAGAGGTGGCTGAGTGGGAAGAGCCAGAATGACGTGCCAGAATAGGGACAACAAACAAGGTCATGCAAACTGTGTCACTGTCATCCAAACTATGAAGGACAAAAGGGTTTTTAAGGTGATCATTGTACTTATGAACATTCAGACTAATCTTTTATTAGATATTTTAGTGAATTAAACAGGTAGAGAGTCAAGGCCATTCCATATGCTCTGTGTTGTCCAGCTTATTTGATTTCCGAAATCAGCTTTGATGTGTGTGTGTGTGTGGGATCACTGTCCTGTTGTAATGCCCTGGTGAATCAACATTTTATCCATCTAGCTGTTGATTTATGAGAAGTTAAAGATTTAAAGTTGTTCCATCCATGTAGCATCTAATAATGTTATCACGGCGGAAGCTGCCAAACACATGATCATTTGTTCATTTTCAATGCAATAAAGAATATATAACTCATAAAGGAACTGATACTGATGACAGCAGTCTCTTTTGGTAATGTAAAACAGGCATACCTGTAGGTGGAACTGAATTTTTCTGAATGTGCAGTTTCCTTATCAAAAGATAGCCTAGTGGGTGAAATATGCATACTCAGTATCACTATTTAATTCAATATTCACTGAACTACTGTAACCTGATATTTTGATCGCTTTGCAGAACATCCTAGAACTCAGGTGTAGAACAGTGATTATATGACCTACATGCATTCCCGCCCATCCATCATTATATCCACTTGTCCTTGTAGTGTAGCAGGGGCAGCTGGTACCTATCTAAAGTAGTGATTGACCATGAGGCAGGGTTTCACCCTGGACAGCTAGTCCTACATCAAGTACATCAGAGACACACAGGACAGCTTCTACATGTATTTGCTCTGAGTTAACCTGTACAAAAGCGGGCCATCCGTTTACAATATTAGAATGTTTTCTGGCCAAAAAATAACCTCTTTGGTTTCTTATTCTTATTCCTTGTTTGTATGCACAAGCCTGGAAATTACAGCTTGTAATTACACAATGTACAGAATTTTACACAGTTGGTTGCTACAAACCTATTTGTTTCAATGCAGTGACGCTATTGGCAGTAAACCAACCCCCAGCATGATGT
Organism: Cyprinodon variegatus; assembly: GCF_000732505.1. Taxonomy (NCBI): domain Eukaryota; kingdom Metazoa; phylum Chordata; class Actinopteri; order Cyprinodontiformes; family Cyprinodontidae; genus Cyprinodon; species Cyprinodon variegatus. The sequence goes on from NW_015150474.1 coordinate 120,985, forward strand.
TGTCACTGACTTGCTGGTAGTGTTCTCAAGTATGAAAGCCTTACATTGATTGTAGCAGATACTTTTCGTTTTCTTATGGCTAATTTGCTAGGTCTTTGTATCCTCTGATCATAAAGAATTTTTGGGTTAATGTGGAACTTGCTTCAATTTCAAAGATGGCACTGGAGTTCTTACATCTTAAACTTCATAGACTGGATACTTTGTGTTTCCTGGTTATTCTAAAATGTGTCTTTCCGCTAAGGTAGTTTGGGTCAGCTGGGTGTCAATAAAGGAAATAAAACTCATTATAAAAGTCCCAACTATAAGTCTATTGCAATTTCCGTATATTATGCTTGTAAGCCATGACTACTGTGCTTCCTGTATGCAAAAATATGTGTCTATACAGCTTTGAATACATTTCTAATATGTTTTTTGAAAACAACTTTTATCATTAAAAACCAAATACAGTATGTTGTTTGCCAAATTTGCATTACACTTTGAAAAAAAGAAAACAATTGTAATGTCTGTTATCTTAAACTGCTCCAAAGCTTTTCATGAGTGATGTACAAAAATAATAAATACTCCAAAGGACACAATATTAAATTCTACAAAAACACATAGGTAACTCTTAATGTACTTGGACTTTGAGTCTGTAATAAAATCTATCTATATATCTAATAAATCTTAATATTTTTTTAAATTAATTCATATCTCAACTTTAAAATTTAAAACATCATAAGTCAGACATATTTATGCTTAGAAGAGTAGCATCCACCGCTGTGATGAATTATACAGCTAAAAGAATGTCCCACATGTATTTGAGGGTTTTGGGTTGGTTCTCTGTATCTAGCATGGTCGTAAACACTGCATGATTTAACAGAGGCTATAAAAAAAAAGCTTGTATAACTGTGCAACATCCAGCAGTATAGAGTAGGACAACATGAAAGCAGTTTTTGGCACCCGTTACTAATGTTTGATGTTGCAAGCTGTGTCTGCATAAGTGAGATTGTATCTGTAAAATAAGAAAGCAAAGGCAAAGTCATGTCTGGCAAGATGCAAGTGGCCTCATTTGTTCTTTCTCTAGTTTCTCTTGTTTTCTACTCCTTTTCCTGACTTGGACTCTCTCAAAAGTGCCTTTTATTTTCTTTCTTTTTTTAGATTTAGACTGATAAGAAAAAGGTTGCTTACCAGCTGATCATCATGGTGGTGGAGATGCAATATAATGAAGTGATGCAAAGTAACAGCCAAATCAATAAGAACAAATGTGAATCTAAAAAAAATATAAAGTTTCAAAGACTCAAGCCCTCTGTGGTACCAGCAGTCATTGGTTCACTCTGAATTGTCACCAGGACTTAAGGAGGGCTGCAGCGGACTCCGCAAAAAACCTTTTAGACAGAAAATCTAGAATACCTCCAAAGAACCCATAAGCCCCAAGGGTATGAGGATTCCTACAGGAATACAGGATACCTTAAGCTCAGGTTAGTTTTAAGCTGACCTAAAAGTTGAACTACCAATCTGGAGTGTGTGGATGGCAAGTTTTAAATATATAAAAGTAAGCCCAAAATATTAAGTCCTGGTAAATTAGACCTTAAATTATTGTAGTCAGTCCAGTAAGTTGGTCCCTGGTAGGAAATTGGACTGGTTTATATTAATTGATGATACATCAAAATAAAATTTGTTGTTATTTAAAATGACTTGCTTTGATGTACATCATATTATAAAATATATCAAGATATGGATATACAATTTCTTAATAAAAACTAGAAAACCTTTTATTTGAAGTGCACTTATCAAACCCTCTGTACAGTCGTCACTCTGATCCTTAGCTTCCTCCAAAGATTTTCAATCAGTTTTAAGGTGGAACTGTAGCTGCAGCAGTCCACAACATCAACACTCATTTCAGTCAGATCTACAAGAAAGATATGTGGAAACCTAAATCTAAAAGAAGTACAGGATGAATATTAAAGAGCTATAGATACACAAAATAACAACTTAAAAGAGCTCTAGTAACCCAGAAAGAGCTGATGGTAGCACAGTTTGGCCAGATGTGTGAGGCATCCCAGGGGGGAACCCTTGTGCTCTGTGCTTCAGGATTAATCATTTGAATAAAAGAAAACATAATTAAATGTTCCCTCGTGTCCAGGCAATCAAAGAGATGAAGAATGAGGGAGAGGACTGAGGGGTGGCTTTGATGGATAACCAATTCATTCCCCCCACTCCACCCAACCTTCATTCACACCGCATACACACATGCAAAAAACGCTTTTAGCTCAGATGATACAATGTACAGAGAGTAAGCAATGAAAGTGCAATTGAAGGCCACCGTCTCTTATGTCCAGACGGAATAATTTTTTTCCCAGGGTAGCATCAAAGAAGACATGAGGTGGGGCAGCAGCTGATGTTTGTTGTGGCTCTGGGCTCAGCTATTCAGCAGGAGTAAGCTGCCAAACTGCTAAACATGTTATGTTCAGTAACAGTTAATATATTTGCAGATGAACACAAAGCATGACCTTCCCAATTTCTGCATGTTCTAAGCTGCAAAGTGCCTATTTTTTCATTCCACATTATCAAATTGTTTGATTTTCAGCAGAACATGATACAGTGTGGGTGGTTTTAGTTTTTATACCATGCAAACCCCTCATCTGCATTCCCTCAATTTGAAAATGACAACTATGTTCTTCAATATTTATCATCATATTCTGTTGGTGGATGTGTCAGCATGTGGAACCAAAGGTTAGAAAAAGCTGGGTGTTGTTTAGCAAATGAGCTTACATGCAAACATAATTTTGGAAGATACCAAAAGATCATCTGTGCTTTGATACGTAATTATAGGAATAAAATCAAACTAAATAGCAATGAAGTGACTAGCCTTTGCATAAAGGACTGTGCAGTGTGTGTTGCTGCAGGCATAGGACTAACGGGGACAGCTGCTCACTCAGGTCATGTGAAACCAAATCTCTGTTTGGAGAGAGACCAGCTTGTCTCTAGTTGGCCTCCTAAGGCCATCAGAGTTCCCAGTCTGGCCTAAGTCAGAGCAATTCTACCTAGGTAGGCTCTATACACAGCTCTTATCACCTACAAGTAAAATTAAAACTTACAGCATGCAATGAGGACATGCTCTTAACTCCTCTCTGTAGAACATTAATTAGAGCTTTGGTGTTACCTAAAACTAAGACCAGAGAGTAATCACTTATATGAAGGAAAGTGGAAATTGAACACATCATTCCCACTCTGACACGTGAAGTTTGAAGCATCATGCTTAAACTTGACAACAGATTGAACTGCAGACACAACTACAAAGCTGTATAGAAGTATGAACAGGGCAGAATGTAATTTTTAGGACAGCATATGTCCTTCAGTTTTTGGAGCAAGATGCTGCATATGTATCTTCTCTAAGTCTACTGTATAGAGACTGATCACTTTGCTCATAATCTGCTGGGACAGCAATCTTGGGAGTAATTAAAGAAACTAAAAAAGCTAATAAGGAAAACTGATAGTGGTCTGGAAATCCCTCTGGAACCTCTGAAGATGATTTTAGAAAGGAAAACTCTTTGTGAAATGAAGGTAATTGGTGATCCTGAATGTCTTCTTCATCATACTGTTTAACAAGTGTTTCCAGTTAAAGGTTTCTCCAGACCTACTGTAAAACAAACCACTACAGCTACTAACTTACAGTAAATTGTTGAATAGGCCCATATATTATGACTAAGACAGATTTTATTTGTCATTTTGTTTACACCACTGTAAAACATAAAACAAAAAGAAATTTCATTTGGAACAGCTCTCTGGACAATTCCATCTTTTTTTTAAAGTGCAGCCTTGAAAATAAATAATAAATAAATAAACTATATATATATATATATAACAGTAACATAACAGTAATATAAACATATGACTGTAAATTTACAGTTCTAACATTTTTTTATAGGTTACATCATTCAATTTGTCTTTATAATTAATGTTTATATGATTTGAATTGGACTGAATTTAACTGAATTGAATCCAATCAATTGATCCAAAGTAACAGCCAAGTTGAACCTTGCTTGGTGTTTTCATTATGGTTTTTAGCCATCTGCACTTAAGACCTGAAAAGCTAATTAGTAGCAAGAGTAATTTATCTCTAAGGCTCAGATTTACAATATAGACATTGTAAGAAGTATTTATTTATTTATAAGGGTGTAAACTTGAGCAACATCCGATTCTTGTCAAAGATGTGCCTATGGGACCCACCACCGCAAACACCAGGTCCTCTGCACCAAACCTCTGAACTGTTGTCCTTCCACATTCATCACAGCCACATCCACTCCCTGACTGACAGGGTTCTTTTTTTTAACTGCAGTGAAATTCAATTTGGTTTCACTTTGCTCCATTAGCTCCTTTGCATCACTTCGCTCCAGAATTAAACTGTTAAATTATTCATCATTTGTCCTCCTCTTGTAGCTCCTGAGCCTGTCTTGGAAATCTCGCTCTGCCTCTGGTGTCCTCTGTTGCCCGGGACATCCTCCCTGGAAGCCAGAAAATAGTTTTGGTTCCTGGTCTGATGGAAGTAATGTGGGAAGCAACTTTGATCCAGACTTAGCTCCTGGTCTCTCTGAACAAGAGCATCTCTGCAGGATAAGATGGATCCAGGGACACTGGTGCTGCTGCTCAGCTTTCCATTAGGAATAAGGCACCTGACTCGCTCAGTAGAATCCATGTCCACCATGTTGATTTGAAACCAGCCAATAATAACTTTGATGCAATGGTGAAGCAAGCAAAGATCTGTCCCCTTTGGGTGAGGCTAATTGCTGGGGAAATGTGAAGCCACGATCAGCTCATGAATGAGGAAAAAACATTGAGTTGAATGGGGTTTGGCTTGAATGTGCAATTATTCAAAAAAAAAATTTAAAATGAGAGGTTTAAAACAGTGGGCATTGTACTTATTGATTTAAGGCATGAAGGCAGTTTGGCCATTGAAACCCATTACATTAGGCTTTCTACTCACCGTAATTTTGTTTAGCTGAAATTGTTTTAACTGCAAAAAAATGGTGACCCCCCTCTCAACTTATCTGTGATTTGTGAAATGTGAACGTGTGTGTGAAAGGTGTACTACTACAGCACAAAAATTACCCATGCTGGGACAAATAAAAGCTACTGAACTGAACTGAACTGAACAAACCTTACTCTGCACTGCTCCTGAGTTGCAGAGTAAGGTTTGTTGACCTTACTCTGTGATTGCGCAACGTCTTCGTACTAAGTTATTGTGTTGCTAATGTTGCTAATTGTTTATGCCTCGTCATAATTTCTCTAACAGTTGGCTGTGAAATATCTATTGCAAAAAAATTTTACTACTGAATTTTTTGCACAAATAGTATAATATCAGAGAACCGTATTGGAATTCTGTAAGCTCCTTTGAGTGATCAAACTGCAGTAAAATACCAATAGGCATTTAAAATTCAAGTGTGTTAGATTTTCACACTGGCACACCATCTAATGGTGAGCTAAATTAATCACAAATGCGCTCGTAAGGAAAAAAGCTACACTGATAAAGACTCTCATTTTAAACCGGTTGGAACATCTTTTTCTTTTCTTTTGTACTTTCTCTCTCTGCTGGGCAAACAGTATAGATGGTTTCAATTAAAAATTGCAAGGAAAATGATCTACCGTCATCCCTGCTGGTTTATGCTCCAGTGACCATCGGCGTCGCCAGACCCCATTTACTGGGGCACGTGCCCCAGTATAAATGAGCTGTGCCCCAGTATAAATGAGCTGTGCCCCAGTATAAATGAGCTGTGCCCCAGTATAAATGAGCTGTGCCCCAGTATAAATCTCATAAATATTTGCATAAGTAATACATTTTTTAATGCATCAATTAAGATAATTCCAACGGGAGGAGACGTATATTTCTACTCCAAATTGAGTATGTAATAGCGCCCCCACGTCCGCGCATGTGACTGCATGAACTGCAGGTAAACTAACACGCTGCTCTCAACTGAGTTGGATGGGACACTGTGCAGCCGCGATGCATTTTTAGTTCTGGTAACATTTCTTACCTGTCAATTTTATTATTTTCCCAGTGAAACCACATGATTTATAGGCTACTAACTGAAAATTACTGCA
>NW_015150474.1:127285-129364 GCF_000732505.1 Cyprinodon variegatus
CCACCAGCTACCATAAACAAGAAGGGGACATTAGTGACTTAGGGAGAAAGCATGATGGTCCTAAACAAGTGAAGTTGTCCCACTATCCCCAGGACAAATTTGGAGTAAAAAAAAGTTCATTTAATTCAAAATGGTTTGAAAGCTTTCCCTGGTTGAAAAAGAAAGCCTTGTCACCAAGGATATGCAGTGTGTTTTCAACTTGCTTGATAACACCATGTTCCCCACACTAACGCAGGTCATGCAGATCTCCCTCACAATCCCAGTCTACAGATGGAGTTCTGAAAGGTCATTAAGTGTGTTGAGAAGGCTCCACACTTGGCTGAGTTGCACAACGGGACAAGACAGGCTCCATCATCTTGCTATTTTATCAGTTGAAAAGGAAGAACTTTCTAAGCTGAGTCACAGTCTAGTGATTGACCGCTTTGCAAAAATGAAAAATAGGAGGTATACTTTAATGCTCAAAAAATAAAAGATAAACTTAGTTCGGGTTGAGTCAAACTTTCCCCTCAACTAAAACTATGAAACCTAGGAATTAATGATTACTTCAGAATGTGTAAAAGGAAACTTTTTATTTGCCAAAGTTGGTGATGTCTTATTTTTTTATAGCTGCAATGTTGAAAATGTTCATGTTTGTTAAAACAAATATGCGCTTACACTTATTAATATCTCAACTGGTAATTTTGGTAGCAATGTATCAGGGTGGGGCAGTGTGCTTGTCTGTATTTGTGTATGGAAGGAGGGGCATATGTGGTAGGGGGCCAGTGCCCCAGTAAAGCTTTGTGCCTAGCAACGCCCCTGCCAGTGACCGCACATGTAACGCATTTCAGCTACTATACTCATATAAAGTAGACCCTATATGGTGCCCTCCGGTGTGTGTGCACCTGGACATATGTGTTTATGAACATGTAATTCAAAGCTACAATGATTTTTTTTTTATTAAAATGGAATGTTATTATTGGACTTTTAAAGAACATGTATTTTTTTTTTAAACAATTTTTAATTTTTGCAAAATAAGTTACACATTGTCCCTTAAAATTTCTTTTTTTACATTTTTTGTAATAGAGGGGTTTATGAGTCTTAATTAAACATCAATGTAAGAAAAGAAATGAAACAAAGAAGAGGCTATAAACCAGGCTGTGTATTGTGCCGCCACACAGACACATTCATTGTACATGTTGAACACATGACTTTTCAACCGGTTAGGCTCAAATAATGAACTGATTATGACTATATCATCTTAATCTGGCTGCATGCAAGCAGATTATAATGAAGATATAAAATACTTTTTGTCTGATCTGAATTTAAAAGTTTTGTTTAACCATCTCTGCACTGGAAGTTTTTCTAATATTAAATTAATATCACAGTATTTTTGGGAATTAATACATTTCATATTATGATTGGGTCATTATCTAATATGGCAAAATATAATTCTAATAAACTACATGTTATTAGCATCTATGTCATTCATCGTCTTCAGTTCCTTTCAGGTTTCAGGAAATGTGCTTCTTTGCAGCAGAATCAGTCTTTTACTGGTTCAAAAGGTATAACATTTAAAAGTGCTAAGAATATAATGCGTGTATTTTAAGATCACTAGCATTAGAAATTTCTAAACTCTCTTTGGATAGAAAACATTCTGTTTTAGCGTACCTCTTAAATACTTAGTAGTCTAATGGAACAGTACCTTGATATCTTTAGGTTGCAATAGTAATATCTTCACTAAAATACCTAAGCTTAAAAAATACATACTTTATTAGGAGTTGGAGAAATAAGACTTGACTAACCCAAATTATATTTAGCCAAAAGATTCGAATATGTCCTAAATAGTTGTGTATTAAATAAAACAGTAACACATGAAAGACTTAACTAAACATGATAATGTTAGCTATAAGATATTTTAGCGTTAGATCATGTTTCCGCTGACTGCTGGACTAGAAATGCCTACTTAAAGTTGAATTATTATAGTTTAGTATTATGTGACTGTTTAGAATAACAACAATTATTTTGTTTCTTAAACTGGCCTGAATCCCAATCCAGCTGCAACAATATCAATCACAGGTTCGGCATGAACCAAGCTGTCAC
>NW_015150474.1:130574-163071 GCF_000732505.1 Cyprinodon variegatus
CAAAATTCCAGTTTGCGAGCGCAAATTACTGCACGCAAAATTGGATCTTGATAAATCCGGCCCTTAGTTGGAGCCTTATTTTTAATCTTAATGAATATATGTATGACTGTAACATTTTCACTATCTTTATGTCTTCTGTCTCAGTACCCTGCAAAGGATTTTCTCCATCTGGAGCAGTTTGATCAATACAAGGTTTACATTGACTTATCCAACATCTGTTGCATAAATTTTCTTTACCAACACAGGTCAATACGGTCTCTTATTTATTGAAAACTTTAATGTAGTTTTCCTAGCTTTTAAATATAACAGAATTTTTTTATGTTCTTTTTAAAACAAGAAATAACACATACTACCTTTGTTCTCACTAAACATGCAGTACTAAGGGTTCACTTACCATAAAAGCAAAACCAAAACAGATTTAGGCAGCAAGGAAGTCTGAGACCAATCAATAAAAGATGGTGTGACCCTAAATCTGAACTGGCCACCTCTTCCATTACCTTATGTATGTTATATGGTTTAACTTGTGTGTTTTTTAGTAAAGTCACAGAAAGCGTCTATCCTCCTTGCAAATAACAGGCCTTTAGGAGTTATATAAATCTTTTTTTGCGCCCTAGTTAGATCAGCTTAAGTCATTAGAAGCAAACCATTACAATGTATACTCCATCTGTTTATATTGATTCTAGATTACCATCAAGCCATTTTTTTGTTCTGCACAATCAGTAACCATAGGCTTCAGTCCTGTAACTCCTCCTCTAATGTTTATAGCCTAAAGGTGTTTTCCATTCATGCCCACAAGCAAACAGTTTCTTTCATGATTTAATTCATGTTCATTTCAGCTTAATTCAATTATTTTTCCTTCAGTAGCTTCCAAATGCAACTTGTTAAACATGCTATGGAGTCTTGTCAGGATTGTGCTTCATTATAAATACAAGTAGGGATGTGAAAGCCAAGAATAATTCACGCAGACAACACTTACTGCAGTAGAATTGATATTTAATGATCAGGTGAAATTTCATACACACATTTCAGACGGCTCACAGCGAATACACTTTCTGGCTCACAGAGTGGGATCTCTGGTGTGTTGGAGGAGGTGTTATGTGGGTGTGTGACTCTGGGTGCTTGAAGGGAGGGTCGAAGACAGGATTTCTCAGTCTAATTAACGCCTCAGCAACAACAGCAGCATACGTTTCAGCACAGATTTACCCGGCAGCTCATTTTATCCATTTGGAAAAGCTGACATGGAAACAGCACAGCATGTATGCTTGAAGGGATATTTGAAGAGGAGAAAGAATGCATGAGTCTGGTATGATAGATCATTTGGAGTGAATGCTGTGTTCTGTCACAGCACTGTATTTGTAGTTAAAGGAAAATAGTTTATTCTTTGCTTTGGCTTCATTTTGCCAATTGCTTTGAAAAATGATCAGATATTTCATATGAATTTTGAGGCTGTCATGGTAGATGATCATGTGACAGATTCAAATGCTGCCAGCTAACACTTATGAATGATTTCTATTCATATAAAAAAAAAGAATATTTCTTCCACAGAGAGAGTGAGTTAAAGATTCTTTTTACATCTCATTAGGTACAGAACTAGTACATTTTTATATTTTTGTGCATTTCAGCATATCTTCATTAATTGTAATGTAGTTAAATGGAGCTTAGGCAGAAGTTCAACTGAAGAAATGATTACTTACCCTCATCCGCCTCCAAATCAGTTCAATCAGCTTTGAAATACACCTCCACGAAAGCCAATCAGCAACCATAGTTCATCTTAAAAGGTCTCCAAATCCATGTCTCAGTCTGCTACCCAAAGCGCAGGCAGTAGTTGCACTATGTCGGACTTCGATTCAGATGACCCCGATTCAACTCACCTCCATTCCCTTCTCCACCATTGTAGCTAAGGCTTCATCAGATTGTCATTCCTCCCGGACTCTTATTGCATTCACTGTCTCATCTCAACCGGTCCGGCAGAAGACCGCCATGTTGAGCCTGGTTCTGCCAGAGGTTTCTTCCCAACGGGGAGTTTTTCCTCTCCACTGTCGCTTCATGCTTGCTCATCATGGACAGGTTCATGCAACTTGTGTTATCCCAGCTGGACTTCCATCTTCGAGGTCCCTGAGTGAAGCACTTGTATCAGCTCATGCAGTCCACTGGGTCTCTCTATACAGCTGAAGCACACCGTCTCGCCAGCCAGCAGTCTATGGACTGACCAACTTCATCTATCTCCACTCCACCACCAGTTCCAGGCCTGTGGGGAAACATCCTTATTCTTTACTCCTGTTCATGCATATCAAAGCAAAATTCAGTGCCAATGTTTCTTGCCAAGGTCTGAGCTACAAAGGCTAAAGTAATAGTATCAATAAAGTTCTACTAATTGTCTTGCTTTCTGTGTGAGTTTTTCAGATTGAAATACCATTTAATCTTCTTGGATGCTCAAATAAAATTCAGTCTGCTTCTTGCTTTGAATGTCTCTACATTGTTTACCTGATACTACATAAATGGGAGATCAAGAAATTCTAAATAATAAACTAATGGGATTTAAATGCAGCCTAAATAGTAAGATTATGACATACAGTTTATTAGGATTATTTATGTTGGACCCAGTACAGCGAAAAACAAACCATTCTAATCTCCACACGTAGAGTTTCTAGTTTGGTTACCTTCAAATATAATCTTTGTTTTTTGCAGATGATATGGTAATGTTTGCTTCATGGAGATTTTCCTTCTATTTCATGTTGAACACTTCAGTTATCTTTGGGTCTTGTTTACAGATCAGTACATTTACAGAGCATCAATGTAATAGCTGATGTAGTTTTGGTATCTGGCAAATTCAGAATATGGATGCCCTACAAAGGAGGTGTGTTGCATCTTCAGTGTCAGCAAACCAGAGACTTACCAAATACATGACAAAATCTTAAATAGCATTTAAATAACTTCCAACTTCAATCTACAACCTTCAGTGTTGCTTTTTATAAGTTTGGCCTACACAGTCATACATAGTTGCACAGTGAAATGAAACTAATTCATAGTTTTATTGAAAGCTAATATTTCTGCAAGCAATTTATTGAGCCTGCTTTTTTTCATAATTCCCAGACATATGTAAATTCATTAGTGTCCCTCAATCAGGAAATTCACTCTCTGGTGAACACAGTGGTGCTCAGGAAGGAGTCTCGAGTTAAGGGTCGTTGCTAAGTGACCCAGAGTGGCAGTCTGTGGGACTTGAACTCAGAACCTCCAGGATCCAAGTGCAATGCTCTAACCACTGGGCCACTACTCCCCATATAATGTGTCATCCACCAGTAGGTCTACATTTTATGGCATTGTCATGGTGAAGAGGTTTAAGTCTTGGACAGTAATGTGGGGGGATCTGTTTTCAAATGGGGCAAACTCTGTATGTAAATACACAAAAAAAATACTGGAAAGACCTTGAAGTTCCCCTTTTTAGACACCTGTCAGACTTTCTGAGTTTGAGCTATTTCACAAAGGGGGAAAGGACCTGAAGATGTAACTGCAGCAAACTACAGTATATCTCCTTTTAAAACTGTATGCTCTACAGATTAATATATTTTCTATATTTAAAATGTATTTAACATTTTGTATTGATCTATGAGGCATACTTACATAAATCCACTGAAATCTGTGGTTAAAATGACATGATCCAAATAAGGATTCTAGGATGATAAGAAAAGGGTTATAAGCATTAATTTTTTAGCCAACAGTCAGTATAAGGCTCTTGATTGTATTCATCATAGCCCTAAACATTGTAACCAAAAGCATTTGGTTGAATTCTCCTGCTCTGCTCTTGGACGTAAAAATGATTACATTTAGTCCTGGCAGGGTTTGGAAAAATAACATTTTCCCAGATAAAAGACAGGAAAAGGAGTTGAAAGCATTATGTTCAGGATGTTCAACCACATTGTGTAATTTTAGGCTTCCCCTGGAATTTTAATTCCACTTCCCCTTCAAGATAAACATGATAAATGTTGTTTAGTTTTTGCTTTCCATTTGTGCTGAGAAAGCATTTTTTTTTTATAGGCAGCAGCCTTCCCACTCATCTGGCTCTTAATCAAGCAAGTTAGGTTTTTATTTTGCTCACAGAAAATTCTCACATGAGGCTTATCTTTTGTCCCTTTCTGCCTCTGTGCTGCACAGTAGTGATTCATAAGCTTCTTTTTGCATGACTGCATTTCAGTGCAGGTGGTTGGAAATAAATATTTTTAAAAGAAACCTCATTGTCTGTCTTACCCATCCTGTACTCAGCTGCACTGCACCTCATATATCAGCAGCAGTCCAATTGGCTGCTGTACAGCTCTGTATCCAATTAAGACTTGCCAACCACTGATTTTTATTGGCTGTGTAATGGTGCAGGACTTAAACATTTATCAGGGTCGATGGGCCACATGTAGCGGCTACAAGCTATTAGGGGATTCAGAGAAGGTAAGTGGGTGTAGAAAGTTTTAGCAAACTGTGAATGTCCAAACAAACTGCCATCAGTGGAAAATTAAAATGTCAAAGAACAATAAATATCGAGGGGTTTGTTTTTGCTGCAGTGTGCATGAAAGACAAATTGATTCAGTGGAAAGAGGGAGTGCAGCCTGACAAAGATTTTTAATACTATTTAGATTGCCTTTGGATCTCTACGGTAGCTAGAGCACATAAGGAATTATTTCAAATTTACAACTAGAGCCAGGATGTTACCCCACATAAGAGGACTTTTTTTAGACATGAACATGTCAGTTCAGGTCAGTCACAACTGCCAAATTTATTAGTAAAATGTAAAAATAATGAGGGAGAATTGTTTGAGAATTGTAATTGAAATTTACAAGTTACATAAATTTGATTACCATGACTTTAAACATTTTGGGAAAACCTAGATGAGTCTCCCATAGATTTTAAAGCATAATATTTACATTTGAACATGTTTTATCCTAACTCTTTTATCTAACTGTGCGGACACTGTTCCTGGTATTATAGGAAAACTGGAACAGCTGGACTTCTGCAGACCTCAGTCAGTCCGGGTCAGACAGAACGCCTCTGATGTCATCACCCTCACCTCCCCTCAGGGATTAGTCCTGAACCCCCTGCTACACCCTTATGAGATGACTGCGTCCACAGGTTGACCACCAATCACATCGTAAAGTTCGTAGACGAAACCCCGGGGGTGGGCCTCATCAGAGACAACAACAACCTGGACTACAGAGAGGAGGTGGAGCAGCCTGTGGGCTGATGCAGAGACAACAACCTGATTCTGAAGGTGGAAAAAAATGAAGGAGATCATCGTTGACTTCAGGAAAAATTGGCCTAACCATGCTCCACTGCTCGTCTCCGCTTTTGAGGTGGCCAGCAGCAACAAATTCCAGGGGGTGCACATCACAGACAATTTCACATGGGCTATAAACATCACCTTACTCATCAAAAGGGCACAAAAGCGCGTGTACTTCTTGCAGAGGATGAGGAGACCCCAACTGCCCCCACCCATCCTCACCACCTTCTACAGAAGCTCCATAGAGAGCATTCTGACCAGCTGTCTCATTGTGTGGTGTGGAGGCTGCAGCGCCTCAAACAGAAAGAAGGTGAGGAGAGTGGTAAGAACTGCAGAGAAGATCTTCGGGGAAATATCCTCTTCCCTCCATTAAAGACATTTCATCCCAGTGCTGCATGTCTCGAGCCTGTAACATCATAAATAACCCCTCACACCCCCATCCTGGGCTGTTATATCTGCAGCCCTCTGAGAACAAGCTTTGAAGCATGCGATGCAGGTCCAGCAGATTCCAAAACAGTTTCTTCCCTACTGCCATCAGACAGCTGAACAGTGAAAAAAAGCAGAAAAACTGTGAAGAATAAAAAAAAAAACTCTAAATAAGTCTCTGCATCAAACTGACCATATCAATGCATTTTTTGTACCATGTTTTTTTCTCCTGATGTTTACATTTGATCACTGTCACACTTTAAAAAATGGAAATGTATTGAGAGCTGTAAAAATGAAATTTCTTCTTTTATAAGCTCTGTGTATACAAAATGATAACAAAGTTTATCTAAGTCCCTTAATAACACTGAACATTGGTGTTTAGAACAATGTAAATGGCAAGTTTAAAGTATTTACCTACAAAGGAAAATTCCCAGTTAGGACAATATATGGGTTTATGGCATAATATGTTATTATTTTTTAAAGTTTTTAAGCAATAAAGTCAGAGTTTTTTAGAGTAACCATTACAATCCCTAATCTTAGTCCCATAGAAGAGTGCTGGCAAGATGTGTGTGAGCATAGCAGCCAATAGATCTGACTCAGTTAGAGAAGTTTATTCAGGAGGAACTAGACAGAATTACAGCACACTAGTGTGAAAGGCTGGTGCCACCAGTTAGACTAAATGTTGAATAAATGCATATGAACTTTACCATAAAATTTGAAAACATTTTGTTATTTTGATATTTAATAACTAGAAATGCCTTTGTCTTAGTCCTTAATGATTTTAACCAGTAAAAATTCTAATCTGATTTAACAGATAGTAAGATCAGTTTTTTTTTTACTAATTGTATGTGAATACCTGGTTTGAACCTTAAGAAGGAAAGAAAGAAATAGTATCTGCTCCTGTTTCACCCAGGCTGACTCCATGCCTAATCTCCTCTACTTGGCAAATAAAAATAGGAATCCAAATTCATCACTTTTCAGGTTTGGTGCATTGTGTACTCAACCAGGTGCTGACTGTTCCGTTGCGTACCTCTGTTTGACAAATCTGGGTATAATCCACTAATGTTCTTAATCCGGGGGGGGGCACATTAAAAAATGGATGAGAAATTAATCTGCTGTCAGGTCTGTCAGGTATATTCTGTCAGTGCTGGTGCTTATTTTCAACCAATTCCTTCTGTGCGAGCCAATAAAAACCAAACACCAACCAAAATCAGGCAAATCCCTCAGTGCAGTCGTAGTCAAACACAGTGTCCTTTTGTCCTGATTTTGTGAAGATTTGTAAGAGCTGCTGAATTTTTAAGATAAAACAACTGAAGCACCGTGGACCTACACAGAAAGTTTGCCTTTCTGTGTCTCCGGGCAGCTTTAAAGCACAGCAATGTGGAGGAAGACGAAAAATTGTTTCTTTGGATAAAGGGACTATCTTAGCAGCAGGAACAGTGAGGAAGCTACCCTGGCAGACAGAGGTCGACACTGTGTAAATGTATTTCTGCGTCCTCCCCCGCAAGGACTCAAACATTGAGTGTGTTTTGTTTTAATGTTTGCCATATCTTTCTTTGCCATACCACTCTGTATATACATTCTGCCATAATCAGACTTATTTCATTTCTACTGGTTGGGTGGATCAAAAAGACCCTCGGTTTGCTGTTTTCCTTCTTTTTCATTCCCCCTTTCAAGCTGTAATCTGTGCAAAAGGCTGAATTAAAGCAGTCTTCCCCTGGAGGAAGCCCGCTCTGTTAAGATTAAAGAGTAGGTGAAAGAGGAAAAACAGAAATGATATGCTTACTGTGTTGAAAGGGGATTGAAGGATAAACTTTCAGGTGAAAGTTCCAAAGTGTCACAGTTTAAATGCTTCGAGGAGAAGGAAAGTGCAGAAATGATTCAAGTATATGCCAGGTTGATTCTGTAAAGAAATACATCTATTTTGAAATCATCAGAATTAAACTGCAGAAGGAAATAAAAAAAATCCTGCAAAGTAAAAGAGTGGAAATTATTTTTCTTTGCAATTTTTTTTCTCAATTGATAAACATTGATAAAGAATCTCCGCCAAAGTTATCACGGGCCAGAAAATGTATTCCTTGATTAATGCTTCCGTTGCCTGGCCAGAAAATTTAAGTTTATAACCAATCCTGGTAGATGCACAGTTTTGACGTACCTTCATTGTTAAATTTTGCATGCTTTGAACAGTGCTTTTCATTATGTTTATTGCTTAAGATATGATTTTATGATCCATAAACTAAACAACTTTAACCTTTCGGCTGTATTTATGGTTCTCCAAGATGCACTTTGTTCCTTTATGCCCCCTTCATGAAGCCTCTCATGCATTCATTAAACAACTGATTTTAAACATACATCAGGATTCTGTCCACAAATTAGGTGACTTTTGAAACTCACTCATTGCACTGGCACTAAATTATCTTTGGATGAAATTTCCTAAAAGACCAAATATAAATTACATCATGTGAAGTTAGCTTTAATCATCCAACTAAATAGTTCCTACTGCATTACAAGCACCCAAACAGATACAACAGACTTTAGAGTTATGTCAAATTTCATGTATGACGTATATGTAAGAAGGCTGAGTGATGTACTACATTCCCTGGAAGTTTTTATGTGGAACTCTTTTTGTTGATTTTTCTCTTTAAATAGTTGCTTGATTTTTTTTTACAGTTTTTCTGGTGATATGGACTTGAAAGACATCCTATGAAAATAATTTTTCTTTTTTTTCTTGTCCGTTGGCCTGTGGCTCAAACCAACTTCTATAAGACTGCCAATACATTTATATTACATTAAAAGACTAGAAGAAAAAATATCCTTTTGCAGTGGGTCAGTGAGAGATTTCATTCTGTCTGTGGTTGGCATAAAATAGTTTTTGAATGAATCCCTGTGGAATATCTAACTCAGGTCATACATCACAGCGCAGACCAGTTTTACATAGCATGGCGTCTGTTTTTGGACTAAATTGGACCAGACCATTCCTCCACCCTCTTAAAAGGTCTTCTGTGAATCTGAACAGCATCTATGCGCTATAAAGTTGAATCACCACCTTTCCTTTCATGCTGTATGTTCATCTCTCATGTTAGAGCTGTCTAGTTTTGTGTATGTTCTGCTCTACGTTTAGTTTGTCTGTTAAGACAATAAAACTCAATAAAAAAGTGAAATATATATTAAAAAGACTTTATATTTAATTAAATTTTTTATTTTTTTTGCAACCTCAGCTGTAAAGACTCAGAGACGGCTCAAAACTCATGATATACCTTCCACCATTTTGAGCTGCTGGAGATGATATTTTAAACTGAAAGTTTAATCAGTTCACAAAAGATTTTCTAGATACATACCCAAGTGTAATCTCAGAGTGCTTTAATCTATCTTTGGACGAAAACTACACTGTAGTTAAAGCATCATGCATTGTGCTATGTATTTATCTACTCATTTTTTATGATATATAAAGATACTTATTTTAAACCCATCATGCTCACAGTCAATAGACCTTTATGCCATAGAATAAATTAAGAAAACTCGGGTATTTTTAACAGATGCCCTGTCTTCTTGAACATATAAACATATAAAAATAAAGTTAATGCACAAATATTAATGCTTGTTCTGGTTGATCTGTGCACCAGGTGGCTGGAATTCAACCTTACACTTTCCTAAAAATCACACATAAAATCTTTATTTTTACTAATTTTCTGTTTGGATTATCTGAGGTGGCATTTTTAAGTTTATCTTTATATATCTAAATAATCGGACTCCCTAACACCCCTCTAAATTTTGTTCAGTTTAGAATCTATGATAGGGTAGCTTGACTTTATTGCATGTACAACCCATTTTTATTTCCTAAACTGAAGTTATTACAATAATGTAGCTAAGAATGAATTGAATGGAAGAATGGTGCTTCCTTCTCATATAGAACATTGTGAAGGGGACACGTTTATTTTAATGTACTGCCTTCCCCCCTCATGCCTTTTAAGATATGCTCTAACTTCAGGCAACTCATGCTGGGAGGTGGAGGCTTTCTCTTCTTATCAACTTTCCATGTCCAAATAGTTTTACCACCCTTTTGTACTGGCCTGTAGTGATCAAGTCATTTTTTTAGACTGTTTTTTTTTTCTTTCTTTCTTTGTATGTGGCATTAGTCTTTTTTTCTTATCTCTTAAATGTTTTTAAGCAATTTTATTAAAGCACGTCAAGTTACTGCTCAGTAAATATGTTTGAATGTTGTTGTTTTTTATCAAGATAAAAACAGAAATGAGAAGATTTATGGTTAGATATTTTTAAGGCTTTTTTTAAAACTGTTGTTTGTAAAATTCAAACCACAGTGTATTTGAGTAGTTGAGTTTATAGATAATGATAGAGACTGGTTTGACAATGATTAATAGAATGTATTTCATCTTCTTTTCTTTTTTGAGTTCAGGACAAAATCTTTGGTCCCTGCTGAGATGAAGATAGATGTGCAGGTATGGCTGCCTTTGATTTCCCCCAGCTTTGCAGAGTCATCCTGAAGCAGGTGGGGAGGGGTGGATATTGATGGTGGGGAGGGTCATAAAAATGCCATCCCTCCCCCAGAATAACTATCTGCAACTTCAGGTTTTTCATTTTATCCTCAAAGGTCTTTATTTCTTTCTCCCTCTCTTTGTTGCAGTTATGCAGTCATGCAGTTAGTAATATTTGTGCTTTTTTTTTGTCTTTCGATCTTTTGTTTCTGACCTTCACAAATAGCACAAAGCCCTTCTCTCCCTTGGTTGGATTCTCTCCTTTCTTAGATTAAAGAAAATGGGATGAGCAAAGTGCGTTTATTCAGAGGCATGATTAGCTTTTTGTTATCCCTGCAGAGTACAGCACATTAAAGTCACACTGACGCCCCGTGAAGATACAGTTCAGGGCTTGCTCTTGTATAAAACAAGCCACATTCCCTCAGAGCAGAAGTATTGATGTGTCTCAGCAGCACCAGAACTGCAACACATTGCAGAGTAGTGAGATTCTGCACCAGGTGTGTCCTGCAGTAGTGGGTGTGGCTAACATCTTCACTGCAGCAAGACACAACTTCCACAGGATATCTGCGTGATAAAAGAAGCCAGAGTAGGGAACACAAAGTACCGCATCTCACACATTTCTGGTGTACATGAATCCCACTTTTATTTTTCCACAGAAAAAAAAGATGCTTGTGGTTTCTTTCTTTCTGGTTCTGAAGGTTACATTTAAAACCATTCAATGAAAAACTGTAGCACCAGAGCACATTTCAATTGCCCATCTATTGATTAAAAATTTCACTTTGTGCTTTTTTTTTCTTCCGTTTTTTAACAGCTGTGTTTGGAGGGAGTCTTGTTAGCATAAGAAAAAACTAGCACTTCATTTCTTTACTTATTCATTTCCAAAAATAAAACCAAAAAATAATCTGAGTATCTTATTTCCTTCAATCAAACCACAACAAATACATTTGGAGCAAATAAAAAGAAATTGGCCAGTAGTAAGCATAATCCAAGCAAGGAATCAGCTTCCATGAATATTATTATCATCATATATTTATATTTATATATTTATGTATATTCATATGTATACATATCTTTATAATTTATATGATGTCTATGTACAAGTATGGCACTTGATTACACAAAAAGCAAGAAAATAAATGCTCACAAATAAAGCAGTGGGCGCTTTGGTGTGTCTTAAATTAAGGAGGTCACAGACGTTAGCGTTTTGCAGCAAATTCACCAGATACTATTTGCGAGTTATAGCTATAAAGCAATGGAATGGTTACATATGTTAAGGTCAGTGGTGCAACACAGGCAACATAAACAAAGAAGAAAAAAAAAGAGTGGAACAAGCTGATGTATTTTAGCTAACCAGTAAGGATTCATATAGATAATGGACATATATAAATCTGGTAGGAATATGCCATATATAATATATATTCTTTGTCCTTTTTAATGGTGCCATGTAACAGAAATATGGATGAAAAAACAAAATGCCAGCACATTTGAATACGGTCAAGCTCTCATGTGTTCACCTTTTTAGTGCAATATTACATATTTCCCTTCTTCTTTCTTTGCATTTGCGCTTTTCAAGTGCAGCCCAAGAAAGATTAAATCTGCCAACCCTTCAAACATGGTCTCCACAGAGTAAAAACGTTACTTAAAAAGTTGCATCAGTGCATAAGTAAAGGTAAACGAGCGTGTAAAGAACGCTTGCCTTAAAGTCCATAAAATATCATCAAATCAAATAGAAAAGAAGTTAATAAATAAATAGATAAATAAATCTGCCCACTCTTTTAACTCATGACACAAGTTTTAGGCGTGCGGAGCTGTCCATCATGGGGTTGATTTTTTTTTTTTTTTTTATTATTACACATATGCAGAGTCACTGGACTGCGTGCGGCCAAAGTTGGGCACACTCATCCTCGGCAGGTCTTTATTTCTGATTTCATAAATGGACTTCCGTCGGGCTTGCACGCCTCGCACTGCCGTCTTGATTTTCCTCCATCCCAGGTGATTGAGTTCGGCCAAGTTCAGCACCACGCAGAACCCGCTGACTGCGAACATGAAGACCAAAAACACGGTTTTTTCCGTGGGTCTAGACACATAGCACTCGACGTCTTTGATACAGGGGTAGCGGTCACATTCGTACACTGACGGGACGTTGAACCCGTACAAGAAGTACTGACCCACCAGGAAGCCTATCTCCAGCGCATTTCTAAACACCACCTGGATGATGTAAAATCTAGAGATGCCTTCCTGTCGCCTCATTTTGGACTTTGTAGTCCTCATGGCCGAGTTGGGGATCTCTTTCACCTCCAAGCAGTCCGGTTCGGCTTCTTTAGTGGAGTTCTCAGTATTCTGTAGTACTCCGTTGACAATGGTGTTCTTTATCTTTTTGCTTTCATCTCGTTTCAGAGAATCTTGATCCTTATCCAGTGTTAGGTAGACGGTGGAGTACCGTCGCTCCTTCTGCTTGGCCGACTGATGTACAGAGTATGTGATAAAGCAGAGGCTCGGCGTGCACACCATGATGATCTGAAAAACCCAATATCTAATGTGTGAAATGGGGAATGCCTTGTCGTAGCATGCCTGGTTGCAGCCCGGCTGTAAGGTGTTACAAACAAACATGGTCTGCTCGTCATCATAGACAGTCTCTCCAACTATTGCTACGATTAGAATCCGGAAGATGACCACCACTGTTAGTAGGATCCTAAAAAGCAAGAAAACAAACACAACAATGTGAAAATATGTGCAATAAATGTCGTTAGTGTGGGCGGGCTTGGATACAACCCCGGGAGCTGTCCGGTGCTGAAACAGGACGCTCTTGGAAAAATAATGGATGTCTTCGAGATAAATGGAAAATGCAAAACAAACAATACAATGTTAAATATATATGCAAGTATATGCACTCAGTTAATGGGCATTTGTGTTTAATTTAGAGGGCTGCCTTTCTGATCCTAAAAAGCGAATGCTGCAAATATCTGCATCAAATGTGCTCAGTGTATGGGCGCTTGGATTTAGCTGTCCATGAATGAAACAGGACGCTTTGGAAATGTTATAAAAAAAATTTATGTACTATACATGTACATGAGAAACGCAAAGCAACTATGTAGAATAGCTGGAAGTATATTTAAGTCATGTAGGGGGTTGGATTTCATTGAGATAGCTATTCACGGTTGAAGCAGAAAGCCCTCCTAAAAAAAATTTTTTTCTTTTCTTTTTTTTTTTTGCAATGTTATTTAATTTGTATCTTCTTATAAAAACAATCAAACAAACATAAACACAGGTAACAATCTGCAAGTCTGTGTATTTAGAGCAGATGTCCTTTAGCTCTGCCGGTGCAGACAGACTTTTTTGAGGAGCTGTCCGGTGCTGAATCTGCACGTTTTGCGAGATAAAAAAAAAAATCGAATTGGTGTCAGTTTATCCTAAAAAAGCAAGAAGCGATATAAGAACATGACCAACAACATGTGGAAAGTATATGAGCTCAGGTAAATGGTTAAATGAGCTGTTTGGTAATAAAACCACACGTTTAAACGTCTATCTTACAATGACTGTCGATGTTTCAGAATTAATGAACATGACACGTCAGCAATCGACATTGCTGGAATTGTACCTGTGTGAGCATGCTAATGAAATGAGGTGATGTCTCTTCCTTACCAACCTCCCCTGATTGCACTACCACTGCTCAAACTCATACAACTCCATCAAATGAACACACGGATGAATTATGACATGTAACAGCTTCATTATTATGATTATTATCATTTTTTTTAAGTTTAGGTTGTTTGACTTTGCAGCACCATCCCAGGTTCCTAAAAAGGCAGCTGTCATCTGAGGTAAGCTGCCTACGTTTAGGAGGAAGACAAAAAGGAGGAAAAAAAAAAAAGAAGAAGAAGAAGATCTGAGGAACAAGACAAGAGAAAAAATCCACAACACAGACACGAAGCACCACTGGACATCACGGCACAGACGATCCTGGAGCCAACAACACAGAAACGGGGGACTGGGGTGCCATGCTAAAGACGATCCTGGAGGCTGCTGCGTTTCTTCGGTTGTTCTTGGGTTTTTTTTTTTTTTAGATTTTCTTACCTTCCTATCATAGTAGAGTGCTGCTGGACAGCAGCCTCCAGGAGCCTCTCTAGTATAGTCCATTCCCCCATTTCTGATCATCCGGAGGAGACAAAGATACAAGGACACTCTGGGCAAATCCCTCCAAAAAAAAAAAAGACGGCTTAATTTCCCCGCACGGTCTCTCTCTGTCTTCAGATGTTCCTACAGTCCAGAACTTCCGAAATTTGCTAAAAAATGCATCCGTCAGGGGATGCTCCTACCATCCCCGTCCCCCCCTTCTGTCTCTCTTCGCGGTATCTGGTTGGTTATGAGCTGAGAGCGCAGTGCCAGTGAGCGTCCTGCTGTGTGTGCCGAGCGCTCCCACAACGTTGCCACACTGTTCCTTGTCATGAGACTCTGAGGGCTGATTACTGTAAGCCCTCCTATTTTCGATCTTCAGATCAGGTTGATTGGCTGCGCGCTGTGTCTGGATGGAGGCAGGTTGGATTTAATGTCTTGCACCGTTAATCCGCCTTTAAGTACTATGCCCCCCCAACACACACACACACATACACACACACACGAAACCCCCTCCTGTGCGTCACGTACGCACGGACAGGTTGGTGTAGCTCCGCCAGAAGTGCCAGTGGTTCGGATATCTTTTTTAAGGTTTTGGATAAAACATGGGATGTTCTGTACATCCTGTTCTGGCCTGGTTTGTTCAGAGGTGTAGAGGATCATGATCATCTCCACTTGGCCACTGAACCTGTGACCATAGTGTATTGCTTAACGTGCTGTTCAATTGTTTGGTTTTTTGTTTGTTTCCTGTTTTTCTTTTTCTTTTTACCAGGAATGATGCTTCTGAATCAGCGTGTCTATATGGAATAAGGTGACATTCTTGTTTATTTCGGTCTTTCATTGACCAGTAGTGCAGTGTACAGCTCTAACTTCAATTTATGTGATTGGGTATGTGAAAAAAAAAAAAACAGCTCTAAGAAGAAAGGAAATGTTTTTGAATTTTTGTAACTTTTACTGCTAAACATCTGCAAAAATATGTATGTGTATTCAGCTCCAAAGAGATAGATACTCCTCTGGAATATCTCTCTGCAGGTTTTACATAAGCGCTGAAAGTTTTGATATAGGTTTGATGCAAACCCTTGTGTCATAATTTGGCTGTATGTTTATAGTTGGAGAAAAATCATTTTTGTTGCTGTTGTTTTAATCAATTTCTGTATCTAAAGGTATTATAAGTGACAAATGAAATGTACATAACAAAAAGGTGGGGTCTAATCATTTTTAATGACTGTAGGTTCAGTGAGCTGCTGTAAGCTGAGCGTTGTACATGGCCTAAGGTTTCTGCTGTTTGCAGCAGGTTTTCTACCAAGATTTCCCCTGGTTTTTCCTTCATCAATCGTCCTATCTACACTACACAAGCTGTCTTTTCACAGCTGGAGTAAGCAGGCCCACAGTATGATGGTGCCACCACCTGATGTCACAAATGGAATAAAGAGGTCAGGATGTTGTGAAATGAAAGATGTTTAAAAACTTACAAGTATTTTGCTTGTGAGAAAAAAGTTACATTTTACCTAATCTGCCCAAAGCAGATTTTTGGACATCCTTTCCATTTCATTTGGATCATAACTTTCTATGACTTTGTTTCAACGATGACTTACTACTTGTTTGTTACCAAATGTTCAGTAATACATTTGTAGAATCTCATATGTATTAAAACTGGTTTTAATTTCAATCTGACGGACATAAACAAAAGAAAGTGCTGATAACAAATTACACAAGCTGTATTTACGAGGCAATGTGATTTTAGCAGGCAAAATCAAAATAAAAGGATGTAAACATTACAAGTATTTTAGGTATAAGCCAGAAAGGAGGGAGTCAGAGATAAATTTGTGGCTTTATGAAACAATAACAGTAAATAAATAAATAAAAGTCTTCCTTGTTTTGAATTGAAGCCATCCTCTGTAATTTATTTACCATGGTCATGGGTGGCCAGTGCCTATCTCTAGCATTGTGTGGGCAAAAGATGTAGTTAACCCTGGACAGGTCACAGACAAACAACTGCACACACATCTAAGTGTAATTTAGATATGCCAGCTGACCTAACAATCATGTTTGTGGACTATGGGAGGAAAGAACTAACACATGCATGGGGAAGAACATGCAAGCTCCTTGTAGAAAGACCAGGGCTCGGTGGTTGTGGTTTTTTTCTTTGTGTTTTTAAAACCATTACATATACTAGTTGCCTAAACCATCAACTATGTAAAATTCACAATGAAAACAATTATGAATCTTTAAATCATCGGGCCTAGTTGTGATTTATAAAACCTTACCCAAAAAAACAATTGTTCTATTTTTACTCTACATTTAGACCCCATAGAGTTGGCTCTGGGCTAAATGGAGCCTATCCTCTCTTTCTGGGAGAGAACAGCATCCTCTTTTGCCCAGAGGTATCCCTCCCTATGTCACAGGCTGTTGGCCCGGATGGCAGATCTGTTGTTTCCACCTCGAGCAAAGATGACGCGGTGGATACAGTGACAGAGTGAAAGTACCATCCGAGTTGTTAATCGCTTTATGAAGCAGTCTGCCTCCACGTCTGCCTCTCTCACTGACATCTGAAAATAGAAGCAAAATATGTTAATTTGCTCCATATAACACCCAGAGATTGCAACTTCTCACACTGCATTGGATGTACTCTGATGAAGTGTGCATTTATATGTATTTGTCTTTTTATGGCTATTTTAGTTTAACTAGTGTCTCCAAAATTTTAAGCCTATTAAGATGTGTAGCCCTACCGTTGTAATAAATGTGTTGTGACGTTACTTTTGTAAGTGGCTTTAAAATGATGGTGAACGTTGTAAAGATTGGTTTTATTTGGTGAGGTTTTTTTTTTATTTAAAATCAATAGAAAAGTGTTTTTCTTGTTTTTCTTTACTACCTCATTTTACTTAGTAACAACGGGTCTGCTTTTGAAACTTTCAAGGCAAAGAAATATTGATGCTCTTATTTTGAGGGGTCAATCATAAAAATTTCTAATCCTTTAATAACAACTTCAATTAGTTTAGCATTTTAGAATCTGGTTTTATCATAATCTAATCTTTGAAGAGTAAATTTTATTTCCCAGATTAGCTGTAAGCTCCCATTTGAAAGTTCAAATTAAACTTTCCCTTTGAGACCGCCTCTGGCCTTAATCCAAAATACTCAAAGGAGCTTTTTTTCAGCTTTATTTTGAAAGCCTCGAATTTATGTCTAAAGCCCATTAAAAATTTGGATGCTCCTTTAGTTGTATTATACCCTAAAAAGATGAGAACTCTTAATTGGATAAGTATCAACACACTTTACAGTGAAAGCTTGTGTTTAACTAATTATTACACCACCATTATTAGTAATGATTATTAAATGACGTTATGTATTCCTGTAAATTGTAATATTAGCAACTCTATTACTTGTTCCTATTTGCTTCGTTCAGTCCAGCGCTATGGGTCACATGACCCAGTGTTGTCACTAAATGAACGTTTCTCATGAGGTGGCTGATCCTCTTCCCTCACTGTAATCTTTTCTAATTCAAATCTTCAATAACCTTTACTCAGCTATCGCGTGAGGAAAGGACAGAGCTCTGAAAAAGCGTTCCAGGGTCAAGGCAGCAAGAGAGAAATGAATATAATTAGACAGACAATTGCTTTACAATGATTTATTTCAAAATATCATTATATTCAAATAGAAATTCCACTTGGAAAAAACAAAGCTTGAGAAATGTAAATTGCTGGAAGATAATAGGGGACGTTTGAGAAAGAAAAAACCTCCTCAGGAAAAACTCCTTTGTACAATAGAAGGTCTAATCCTTATTGTTGTCCTCCTTACTGATTCACATCTGCTAGAAATTTGACAAAAAGGCGAGGATGAAGCCAAGAGAATATCTCAGGGAGAGTAAGTATTTAAACCAAAAACATACATATGAAAGATTGTAACGATGTATGGTTTGATATTTTAGAATCAAGTTTTTTCATGATGGTCGAGGGCGGAGTAATGACCTCTTTATGTGATCAGCTTTATATGGTGGTCAAGTATGGGAGGTTTTTAGCATACTGCTTCTACCAGATGTTGATGCTGTGTTTCATAAATCTGTTGTGGATAATTTTGTGAATTCAAGAAAATTCCATATCTTTGAATTTAACAGCTAAGTACATTTTGGATAAACCGTTGGGAGGAACATGCCGTAACCAGCTGTCAGACGGGCTGAATTGGACAACTCCACCAACAGCTGCGCTCATGAGGTTGTATACCTGAGGTGAAAACCCTGATATACATAACTGAAGATAAGCGTAGTCACAGATGGATGATTTGTATTTTTAACAACTTAGCTATAATGTTACACAAATATTGTTAAAGGATTTTTTTTTCTTTTATATTGATCTTGGTTGTTGATTAAAAAGTGATTTGATCATATTTGGTCACATTGCAGGGCTATCTAAGTTTTCTGTTGTTTTAAAGTAGCGAGTAGAGTCTCTGACCATCTTAAGTGAATTAAGAGAGACTAAACTGATTTTTCATAACAATCCAAGACTGATAGAAATGTTTTCAGTTTGTGAAAGCAAAATAAAAGAGGCAAAATAATTTAAGAATTAAGATTAAGATAACAAAAAAAGTGCATCTTTAGATAAACCTGAAATAAATTATTTGATATCAAGTATAGAGGCTTTTTAGATTTACTTCATAACTTGTAAATCTCTTTAAGAAACCTCAACTTTAAAAAAAAATAATGTGGAAAACTACGCGGCAATCTACCAGTTTGGATCCTTTCTAGATCTATCTATATATATATACACTACCGTTCAAAAGTTTGGGGTCACATTGAAATGTCCTCATTTTTGAAGGAAAAGCACTGTACTTTTCAATGAAGATAACTTTAAACTAGTCTTAACTTTAAAGAAATACACTCTATACATTGCTAATGTGGTAAATGACTATTTTAGCTGCAAATGTCTGGTTTTTGGTGCAATATCTACATAGGTGTATAGAGGCCCATTTCCAGCAACTATTACTCCAGTGTTCTAATGGTACAATGTGTTTGCTCATTGGCTCAGAAGGCTAATTGATGATTAGAAAACCCTTGTGCAATCATGTTCACACATCTGAAAACGGTTTAGCTCATTACAGAAGCTACAAAACTGACCTTCCTTTGAACAGATTGAGTTTCTGGAGCATCACATTTGTGGGGTCAATTAAACACTCAAAATGGCCAGAAAAAAAGAAATTTCATCTAAACTTTCCTTTCCTACAACGGTGTGTACTACTCCTTTCAGAGGACAGCACAAACAGGCTCTAACCAGAGTAGAAAAAGAAGTGGGAGGCCGCGTTGCACAACTGAGCAAGAAGATAAGTACAGTACATTAGAGTCTCTTGTTTGAGAAACAGACGCCTCTCAGGTCCCCAACTGGCATCTTCATTAAAGATGCCCGCAAAACATCAGTGTCAACATCTACAGTGAAAAGGCGGCTGCAGGATTCTGGGCTTCAGGGCAGAGTGGCAAAGAAAAAGCCATATCTGAGACTGGCCAATAAAAGAAAAAGATTAAGATGGGCAAAAGAACACAGACATTGGACAGAGGAAGACTGGAAAAAAGTGATGTGGACGTATAATTCCAACTTTGAGGTGTTTGGATCACAAAAAAGAACGTTTGTGAGATGCAGAACAAATGAAAAGATGCTGGAAGAATGCCTGAGGCCATCTGTTAAGCATGGGGGAGGTAATGTGATGGTCTGGGGTTGCTTTGGTGCTGGTAAGGTGGGAGATTTGTACAGGGTAAAAGGGATTCTGAATAAGGAAGGCTATCACTCCATTTTGCAACGCCATGCCATACCCAGTGGACAGCACTTGATTGGAGCCAATTTCATCCTACACAGCACAATGACCCTAAACACACCTCCGAATTGTGCAAGAACTATTTAGAGCAGAAGCAGGCAGCTGGTATTCTATCAGTAATGGAGTGGCCAGCGCAGTCACCAGATCTGAACCCCATTGAGCTGTTGTGGGAGCAGCTTGACCGTATGGTACGCAAGAAGTGCCCATCCAACCAATCCAACTTGTGGGAGCAGCTTCTGGAAGCGTGGGGTGCAATTTTCCCCAGATTACCTCAACATTTAACAGCTAGAATGCCAAAGGTCTGCAATGCTGTAATTGCTGCAAATGGAGGATTCTTTGACAAAAGCAAAGTTTGATGTAAAAAAAAAATATATATATATATCTTATTTCAAATACAAATCATTATTTCTAACTGTGTGAATATCTTGACTCTATTTTCTATTAATTTCATAATGTATGGTGGTGAATAAGTGTGACTTTTCAGGAAAACACAAAATTGTTTGGGTAACCCCAAACTTTTGAACTGTAGTGTATATATTTATATATTTTTTTTCTTAATTAACATGGAAAAAATTGCTTTTGGAGGGTGACAAAAGGGGAGCATCCTGACAGACTCATAAAAGAATCAGATATAGTATTCAGTATTATATCCAGTTACACATTATAACATTACTTAATTCTTCTCGTCTCATTTTTAAAGTTAGAACCACATTGCAAAGATTCATCTTGTTTTAATGCAACATCTCATGCTGAGCTGCAGATTATCAGATTAAGGAGAATTAAAATAAAGGTTTAAAAAAAACATTTGGGAAGAAGGGTTATGTAAGTATTTAACATTCTCTTCACTGGTTTGAAAACCAACAGTTTGGGGGATTCACTAAATGGTAACTACATTTGATTTGATTCTGTCTTGGTATATGTGTACAAAGAGTAACCAGATGGGCAGTTGAAAAATAAATAGGTCCATTTTGTTTTCGAGGTTGTACAATCCTAAAAAAGCACAGGATTTATTGGAAAACTTATCCTATAAATCTTGCACATTCTTAGGAGCTGAAACTCACTGCTTTTGCGTTGACTAAAGAATATCCTCACTCTGTAAGAACCTTCATTAGATAATCTGTCACTACATCCAAAGTACAGGTGCATAATGGCATGAGGAAGAACATAACTGTCTTAGATAGGTAGATTGTTGTTTACACCATCAGCAGAGTCCACAACAACACCTGCAACTAATGACCCAAGTAATTAATCACAGCTTGTTTTTCCATCTATATGCATTGTGGATTTATGTAGTTCAGGTTTGATTAGTCTACAGATTTTGCCAACTTATTGCCAGAGTCATTACAGAATTCTAAAAGTGTGCTCCTGTTTGGTTCTAATTGAAGGTTTTGAAACAGATACTTAAATCAATATCAATAATCAGCCATAGTGTAAGCCATATCTCCAACAGTGGTTACACATTGTATAGCCTAAAAGGGCACTCATTCCACACTGGCAGGAGATTAAAATAAGTAATGAAAATTTAAATAGCTGGGAATGGTTTCAGGGGCCATGGTGTCCCCCAGGTTATACTGCCGTAGGAGTACATTACAGGGACTTTAAAAGTCTCCAACATGATCTGAATCTTCATTTCTCTCTTTGCCTTTAGGTTAAGGGGGAACATTTTTACCAGCAGGGTTGGATACTCCTCAGGAGAGGCCCGCAGGACTTTATAAAATGCATTATGCCAGACCTTCTCCATGTCACCCCAGTTTGTGAGGGTGCCATGCTTGATGGGATACCTCAAGGTTATAGTTTCTTTTTTGCTCAGGCTCTCATATCCAACATATGAGTCCTTCTGGCACATACCAACCGTGACTCCCAGAAAATGACAAGCATGGAAAATGTACTGCATGGAGTGAATACATTTGTGTCCTTGTGGTGTAAAAAAAAAAACAAAAAAAAAACATGTCAGCACGTGGATAGAAAAATACAGTTTGAAAGGCTGCATATCCTCCCATTAAAGAAAACTATGGATTCACACTAGTAATTCAAATAAGAAAAGAGAAAACACTTAATTTCATTCATTGTCTTAAAGTGTTGCTCAATAAAAATGTTAGTTCAGAAGCTCCCTCAGGCTTGTTTACTTGTTTTACTTGGGAATAGATACATATGCATGTATATAGTCAAAACCAATATAATGATTTCCATTTTTTATCATTTTTATTTATTAAAATTTTGGTCAGTTTCAATTTATTTTACAGCTGTAAGTATAATGGATCATGAGGCTGGCTCCAAAAATTTTTACTAGTTTTATAGTGCGCAGTTTATGAGTGTTTTGAGGATGCATTATATTCCAGAAGCTGATTATTCACCAGATGTGACCCATTATCACATACCAGAGCAGCAGTCTCTTTCGAAATGCAAAGACATGTAGCCCCCATTTAGTCCAACGAGGAAAAAAACATTGTTTGTTTTTGCTCCTTTTTCTTTAGATAAAGCCTCGACCACAAAATGACACACATGTTCTGCCTGTAAGAGAAAGAAAAAAAAAAGTTGGACACAATGGTTTGATTTTACTGAGCTGCTCTAAAAATACAGATATCAAAAAGGTTTAAGCCACTTTAGTGACTAAAAATTGTATTCACTTCAGCAAGTTAATTCATAGTGAAAATGCTTTTTATATATAAAAAATATATAATGTGTCTCTTTCTGTTTGTTTTTCATTATTATGATTTAGAGAAGATGAAAACCCCAAATTCAGTTTTTCAGAAAATAAGAATATGACGTCATATATTCTTTTTGAGTAATTTCTGCATCACTGTGGCATGATAATTAGAATTTTGTTCATGTCCAGTTTTCTCTTGGACCTTGTTTTCTTAATAGAACACAAAATATTATTTATTCTAAACTTAATACTCATAACTCATGTGCATCAGTCCAGTCCTTTGATTTCTTAGCCCAGATAAAAAAAATTCTGTTGCACTAAATCCAGTTATGTTCAGATCCATTGAATAAATGCCAAACCGGCCTGTCTTATGGCTTGCAAAAATGCTCATTAGAAGCAATTAAAAATGATATTTTAAACTAATGTGAGTTTAATTATATGCAATGAATACTTGGTTGCAGCTCCTCTAGCATGCAGTAAATTACTCTATCAATCCTGTCCCTCTGCTGAGGGGCAAGGGAAGGTTTGGTTATTTTCATTGTGGCCCTCCGGTCATTTGATTTGTTGGTTATGGTCTCTCTTCTTTGTGTTGACTGTAAACCGGGGATTCTCTATTGGGTTCAAGTCATGCCAGTTTGAGAGCCAACAAGTCCTTTACAACAAGTCGCTAAACCAGCTTTAATGGCAGAGATGAGACCTGTTGGATTCTCAGATCACCATCTCTATAAAGCTCCTCAACAGAAGGAAGCAGAAATTGTTCTAAAATGTCCTGATAGATGTCTGTGCGCTCTAAAAAGTATAATGATTCAACACCAGCAGATAAAATTACATTTCAAATTGGCACAGAACATGGAAACTGGATTCTTTGTTCTTGATTTACAAATGAATGAAAAACTTTAGTCTGAAAAGAGGACTTTAGAGCACTGAGAAGAAGGCTGTTTTTTCTCTCCTCAGCCGAGGTATCTTGCAGCACATATTTTAAGATCGGTTTTTGTGAATAGTTGCCCTTGATGCGCTGCTTTCAGCCTCAGGCCACTCCTTTTGAAGCTCCCTGATATTCTTGAATGGATTTTTCTTGACAATCCTCTTAAGGCCTCAGGCAGTGCCGCTGCTGGTGCATTTCTTTCTACCACAATTTTAACCTCCTATCACCTTTCTCTGTATGTGTTTGGATACAGCACTCTGCTAACAAATACCACCTTTTACATTAACCATTCGTGGCTCACACTCCTTGTGGAAGGTGTCAATGACTGTCTTCTGGTTGATGTTGTCGATTCAGCAGTGTTCCTCATGGCTGTGTGGTGCCTAACCCAGACTGGGAGACCTTTCATCAGCCGATTATTAGACATCATGAGTTTCTGGTTTTTATCTTTTTCACAATATTCTGATATTACAAGACATTAATTCAGGTTTTGATTACCTGTAAACTATAATCATCAAAATAAAAATAAAAAAATGAAATATCTAACTCTATGTGTAATATATCTATTTTTCTAGATATTTCTGAATACATATAAGTAATATCTGGTGAAAAGCCAGATACTTTATTTCTGTGACTCCACTCTGAGGATGTCTTACAAAATGGCTGCTGGACAACTGTCTCGATTATTTGTCTCAACAACAAAAAATCTATAGTTTAAAAGAATCTTTTTCTATTATTTTGTACCATAATAGTTGAGTTTCCATGAGCAGTACAATTTATTAATCAGCATTAAAGAAACAAGCTTTTAAATATCAGTCTGATGCAGCTAAATAACCTAGTTTCTCTTTTTAAATCAGAATATTGAAAAAAAAATGAACATCACATTATTTGCAGAGATACACCCATTGTAAGTTACTGTTGGGGTTTTCTTCAAGATCATTGACAATGATGTTTAAAAGGTTAAAGCAAAGTTCAATGAAAAGTAACGAAAATAAATAATTTAGCACAGTCCAGTGATGTGAATATGCAACAGATCAGAAAACAGGAGGCTGGACCTCAAATATTAAAACAAGGGTCATTAAGCTTATTAATACTGCCTAAAAGACCACAGGAGCCAATTAGAGTGACCTCCACCTATTGTAAACAACTGTTCCATGAATGGCATCACAAGGAAGGGGAACTCCCACGTGGATGTCTGTGCCTTCGTCCCATATAGAGGGAGAGCATGAGGTGGGTGAGACAATAACAAAGCTCCCTTTGATCCTTTACTCACTGATGAGTCATTGCATCATTACTGGAAAACCTCAGTGTGTCTATGACAGGTTAGACTGATTCACACATTGTTACCTACAATTTCACATCTGCGAAATACCACAGAGTGATGTTTTTGCTGTTTGTTAGTTTTTAGTTAGGCAGGAAGAATACATTTACCACTGCAGATACACTTTACTTAATCGATCTCAAGAAACTTCTGACATGAAATCCACAGTAAAGCAGTTGCTTTGTTGCTTTGGTTGCTTTTGTTTTCTTGTCTTTGGACTGACAAGACACATGCGAGCTGACAGTGCCAAACAGAGGGACCACTTGTTCCTCCAGCTGCTGTCAGCAGTTGTTTGATTTAACCCCCTACCCCCCACCCCCACCCTATCTCTCTTCTCTGCAAAGAAAGGGAAGCTAACATGCAGACAAAACTTTCCTTCTCTACTGTAGTGTCATTTCAGCTTTAACCAAGGAGAGTTTTGATTCTATTTCGAGATCAGTGTGCGTGCATGTACTGTATTTGAACAAGCAAATGTGTGCCATTTTTGGACATGCCGTTGGGCATTTACAAGGAGATTTACTCACAGTGTCAATCATAATGAAATCTATCAGCTTTTCCAAATCTAAAAAGGCTGCATCATGCTTAAAATTCCCTTGTTTGTCCATCCTTCGTCTCTACCTACTTATTCTTGCAGGGATGCCTGGTGCAGATCTCCAGCAGTAATTGGCCTAGGCATGGGGGACCCTGTTCACCAGTCACTAACAGGGAAACACACAGATGCACAACTACACACAAACCAGAGTTCTAGGGAAGCCAATCAACCTATGTAGTCATGTTTTTGGACTGTGGGAGGAAGCCGTAATATCCAGAGGGAACAAGGCTGAATAGGCATCATTGGAGAAACCTCAATGCAAAAAGACACTAGCTAGGATTTGAACCCTGGACCTTGTTGCTGCTAGTAACATCACTTACTTTACCATTATGCAGCCCTTGAAGTCTCCCAATTTGAAAAAAATGTAGCATCACTTCTATCATAAAAAATATTATGATTTAATTTAAAAATAGCTGTTATCCATGCTTAACGCAACTTTACTTTATATGTGTGAGAAAAAAAAAACATATTTTGGACCACAAAACATGGCTGTGGTAGCATCATCCTGTGAAGCATATACAGTAGGACATTCTTGAATAAAAAAGTCATTAAATGCACAAGACCTGAGGCTGTTTTAGATATTCATTAATCCTAAATATACATCCAAACCTTAGAGAAGTATTTAGATCAGTAAGTATAGCTCTATTTTCTTTAAAAATAGAACTCCACAGGTGTATAAAACTCAACTGCTCATTGCTTATCATTTGCAACATCCTGACAATGAGTACCAAAATAACATCTCGTGGTGACATAAGGCATATTCTTTCTTTAATCCAACATAGACTGGAACGAATAAGACACTGAAAATGACATTGCCGGTTCACTCGCATCAGACAGAGAGCAAAACTCTGAAGGCTGTAAAATAACACTGGCTAAAAGCAGTGGATGGTTCCTCTACAAGGAGGACATGACAAAAGGGCACAGAGAGCCATGAATCATATGCTGTTGTCACCCGACCCCGAGCCATAACCCTCCACTGTGTGACTCTTTGTTTGGCTCTTATGTAATGAATTTTAGGCAGTGGTCTGCTTTAAGCATCCCTTTGCCCCAGTATTCAAACATAAGATTTTTCGGCCATAAAACCTTCAAGGCTATGAATAGAGAGAAATACCTTTTTAGTTTCCTTTCACACAAAATAGCAAAATAAAACTGTGCAAAAAAAATAAATAAATAAAAGAGTAACAAAAAATAAAATAGCATGTATTTTGAATATCTATCTGTTGCTGGTGCTACCATAGGTGTGAAGCTGCTGAGGTGAAACATAGGGTTTCTTGAGGATTGCTCAGATTGTCCCATAAGTGTGACTTACACTCCAGCGTTTGCTACTGAGATTAAATCACTGTGGCACAATCACTCTACCACTCATGGGCCCTTGGGAGATCGGCTTCATTACTCAGCAGAAGAGATGAGATAATAAGGAACAAACCGTGGAAAACAAAAAGCGTATTGATTGTCTATGGGAATTCCACATCTTAATCAGAGGAAGAAAGCCTTAGAAAGGACCCTGAGGGTAATTCATTTGCAAGACCCTGTGCTCTAGTCAATAAAATTCAGATATATTGGAATGTCTCTGTACCAGACTCTGTCATTTAAGCTGTTCTTCAAAAACTCAATAGTTTCCGGAAGGATTTTCTGTTGTTTTTTTTTTTCTTCTCTTTACAACATGTCGGTTTTATTTGTGGTGATTGTTGGGGCCACTTAAAGGTCAGAGCAGATGGAGGGCGTTGAACATACTCTGTGGAATCCAGGTTCTTTTATTCTGGTTGGTGCAATAAATAATGAGCGACAGGCTGTTGGTTTTTGTTGAACTCATCTGTGAGGTGCCTCAAAGAGCACAGGGCTCGCATCTCTGCTACTTTAACAGCAGTAATACAATAACTGTTTAGGCAGCCGAATTGTTTTATCCATTAAATGCATGTTTTTCTTTTATGTTTTGATGCCTATTCAGATCTCCCACTGTCTTTTGTTGATGAAATCAGCAAATGATTCCTGGCTTTAAACTGAAAGACCACACTGCAGCTATAGTTTTAAACATATTTTTTGAGATTGTATGCAACAAGCCAAGAGTAATAATTATATAATATAATGTGAGGCAATAATTCTATATGCTGTAAAACAAAAATAGAAAATAAAAATCTGACCGTTTACCGTGCATTTATATTTATTCCCTCAGATTTGCACTTTGTGGAGTTATGAAATAATTAAATTTCAGGGAACAAACCTCTCCTATTCTGGTTCCAACTCTTGTCTCAGCAGTGATGCATCTGTGGCTATGGAGTTTCACACCTGACTTCTTTTCCTTCACCTCCAACTATCTCATAGGCAGTGGGGGGCCTGTTAGTTGCACTTGGACATCTGCAGTAACATCCAGCCAAAGATAATCAAAGTTCTCCTTCCTTTTTCCATCTCACTGTTCCCAAAGGGAGTCTATAAGTTATGTCTCCTCCATCTGTGGCTTTAAGGAGTCTGAAATTCCTAACAATTTTCTTTTCAAAATAGCTCAATGTCTCAGTTGGATGTTGATCATCTGTGAGCATTACTTCACTACTTCAAATTTTTTTCTAACAATCCTAGTTGGACTTGTTTCTAAGTGGTAGGTGTCCAGTTGTTATTACAGAAATAGATGAAAGATTTTTATCAAGGCGCTCTTTGAGTAATTTGGGATGATCAGCTTGTGCAGGTTCACCACAGCTTCACATTTACTCCAGTTGATGAAAACTGCTTTCAGTCTTGGAAATGGCCCTATAATCTTCCCAAGTGAGATAGATATAAATGACTTAGTTTTTCATTTGTTTCTTAATTTTTTTCTAGAGTATGTAGGGGTCTACTCCTTTACGGGATATTTTAGCCATTAGAAATCTTTCATTGCAACAATTTCTTTGCAGGTCTGGTAATGATCAGGACTGGGTTAGCTTTTTAAATAAATATAAAGTTAGTTTAGTAAAAACTTCATGTTATAACAAGAAGGGCAATAGCTTTTTGTTCCAAAAGGCCAGCTCAGTTTGTATTTTTCCCCCCCCCTTGGTAAATAAATCTTTGCAATTTTAATCAATTTAGCAAAATCTCATTCTCTTTATTTACAACTTTATTTACTGTACCTACTTTTGAAAAAAGTCAGTTCTGGGGACCTTTCATCCACAGATAAAAAGTCAGATGTAGAATTTCTTTTTTTTCTCCTTTTTAAACTGATGTCTACTGTCCTCTCATATAATCTCAAGAAGACAGTTCTGGTACGTGCCAAACACTTTTAGGTATTCTGAAGCTTCTTCAACATGATTGAACATCTAATGGGTCCATTTGTGGTTTTCAAAATTGATCTTTCAGCTGCAATATCCTTAGTAACCTTTTCCATGCAGGTAAGAGTTGATGCATGGCAGCAATTGTCTAAAAGAGGATGGTTCATGCCCATTT
Source organism: Cyprinodon variegatus (assembly GCF_000732505.1). Taxonomy (NCBI): domain Eukaryota; kingdom Metazoa; phylum Chordata; class Actinopteri; order Cyprinodontiformes; family Cyprinodontidae; genus Cyprinodon; species Cyprinodon variegatus. The sequence continues at coordinate 159,559 of NW_015150474.1, forward strand.
GTTTTAAAGTGAAATTGCTTCAGATGAACCCACTCACCTGTGCATTTGCTGAAATGATGTATGATAAAAAATAGTAAAAAGAGGCAATAGCTACAAACTCTACAAAGTTATCTAGAAGTGATATAAATATATAGAAGCTGAAAAATGTACTTAACATAACACTCATGTCACCTTTGTTCTTGCTTTTGTTTTAATGGGATGAGATCATTGAGCACTACTGTATGTGGCTAATTGAATCACAGTTCTGAAATTGTCGTTCCCTCTCTCTGCCTCACAGTATCGAGCTTTTTCCATAGCTGGTCTCAGACCTTGATGAAAAATTCACCAGCTTGCCTCTTGTTAATTCTCTCAGTTCAGGACTGTCATCTTGGCTTTAAGGCTTCCTCCTGTGCCCTCTGCAAAAACTTCTGGGAGGAAAAGCAGACAAAGCAGTTTAAAAACTGGGCTATTTTTTTGGCAAGTGGTGTCTCACTTCAGGATATTTGGAAGAAAGTCCAGCCACAAGAAAAAAATCTAGGTCTCAGATGTCATTTGCGTAAATCTTGCAACACACATTTAGGTCTTTGTCTCTTTTTTAAACAATTTTGTATCTGCATGCATTTTTTAAGAGTAAGGTTCTGATGTTGTGTGTCAGTCAAGAATAATGAGTCCAAATTGAAGAAGAAAAGCAGTTCAGAATAAAAATGAAATATTCATTGGGTAAATTTGAATAAGCTACATCGCTGGCAGATTTGTAGGTACAGTAGGCAGCTCAGCAAGATTATTTGGGTGTGTGCATTTAATGGGGTTTCTGAGGATGGTATCCTGAGCTATTTTGGTGCTGGTACTGAGTGTGTAATGCTAGGCACAATATTAAAAAACAGCTTCTAAGTTGTTAAGCAAAGTACTCTCACGCCTCGTCTTGATAAATAGAGCTAAACAGGCTTTGCTCCAATATATTGAGTGAGCCTCCACTGTCAAAAGAAAATCAGCAATGCTCATGATGTACTTGAGGCAGTTATTCAGCTTCTTTTGGCTTCAGGAAAGCAGTTAGAAAACAAACAGCTAATCCTGATGCAGAAATAAGCAACAGATCATCTGTGTCTATTCTTGACAGTCTGACACTTGGATCTAGATTTAGGATCTTCGTAAAGTTTACAAATCACTGTAAAAGTAAAAAATTAAAATAAATAAATAAAGAGTCTTTAAAAGTAAAGGTTTGTGTGAATATTTTGCAATTCAATAATTTTAGTTATTGAAACGCTCTAGCGGCCTTTATTCTTTTCATTCATATTTTTATTAGGCAGATAGGAAGCGGAACTAGAGAGAGGGAGCAAAGGTTGAAGGGTTGGGACTCAAACCCAGTCACATGGGTTGTGGACTTAACCCCTGCACCAACGCTGCACCTTTATTGTATCTTTTTCTGTACAGAAAGTAAAATACAGGGAAAAAACTAAGAGCAAAATAGCTAAATATCATTGTTGAGTATAAATAGAGAAGTACAATCATGAATTAAAATACCAAATTAAAATAAAAAGAACCTTAGTTTAAGTATTTACTTCTGCTCTAAATCTATTTCTGTCCTTATCAATGATCAACAACCTGGCTTTGGATGCTTTTTTTAATGATCTGTGTCCTCAATTTGGCAAAAAGATCACCCATTTTTCCCACCAAGACCTGCTTACTAATAAACAAAGTTATGCCTAATATAAATCTTAGGCATAACTTTATTATTATAATTATTATTACCATAATATTACTAGGGTCCATTCTTGAGCCTCCATATATTATCTCTACACTCCCCCTTGCTAAGAATGGAACATTAAATCATCTCTTATCATGTGTACTCTTAAATAAAAAAACAATTTATATCAAAGAGTGGATGGATTGGATTTTCCTGCAGCATAATGCACAAAATATAGAAGGTATTGTTTTTACTCCCCGAAATTCAAGGAGTAAGAAATTATTTGAGTTAGTATGAATAAGGTAAAATGATTATATAATTATGAACCTTATCTTAAATTTTAAGAAATACATAAAACTGACACACATTAAACGTCTCTCTAACTTAGGATGCAGTAAACAGGTATCATGGTAATTATTTTGTATATGTTAGTTTGATTTTATGATTCCGTATAAAACCCAAGAGCTTTAAATTGATCTCAAGCAATGGTTTTGTTAGAAACTATAACTTTTCTTTTTTCAAGTTTTCTGAACTAAACCATCAGCGAGAACTTAAGAAACCTCAGAACAATTTTCTCTTTAAAGTTTATACCAAATCATAGCTGAGTAGAAAGAGGTACAAATTAAATAAATAATATAAAACAAATAAATAAGATCTTTGCTTTACGTCTGTATTTGGATCACAAAACTTTAAGTGTTTTCTTTGAATTTTTGATCAAAGGTTTTCAATTTACTCACCAAGTTCACTTCTCACTTTCTTCCCCTTTAAGTTAGTATGTTGAGTTTTACTCTTTCATTTAATTTGAAAAGACTTTCAAATGTTAAAAGAGCCACTTAGCAATTCATGATTGGTTTCTGTATTGGTGTATGTAATTCATTGAGGAGCTTTCACCAGCTAAAAACTGAAAAGGCTCTCAGTTACAAAATGGGATTTGTATATGAGGCTTTTGACAGGAAGGAAATGGCCTAAAGCTGCTAGATGCACTTCAAAAAATAAACCCTCTCCAATGACATCCCATAATGCATGAAGATGAATACATTTCTCTTTAGAAATTTTACTTTTTTTCTTCCAAATAATTTAATTGAGTTTCTCTCTAGTCTGTAGATCTGCAGCAGAACCACAGACTGTATGCAGCTATACACCAGCACTGCGTGGATAACCCTGAGGCTTTAGCGTTCGGTAAGAATGAAACGGACATATTTCTATATCTTTGGACTGAAGCATTTGTTTATCTAACAACTTTTCTAAACCATATTCTTTTAGTTTATATATTCCAGTAAAAATGATTGTCATTCATGCATCACCTGCTACAACTGCCAGAAGTGATTGTCAGACAGACTCATTATGAGGCCGATTTAACCAGTCAGCCTGGCTCCTGGAGTACAGCCTGTACTATCCAGCCAACATTAGAGAAAAGTAAAAAAGTAAGTCCTCTATTTTTTTTTTAGAGTGGATGTGATCTATTTAACTAAGGAAATACAAGCTGACTATTGCAATTACTGATTCTAATATGAGTGTCAAATGAGCAAAGGAAGCAATCTAATATAAAAACTAACACACTGACAGATTCAAAGCTGTTCAAGTCTTGAAGCATAATTATTGATGTTCTGTAAATTGGTGGCAAATAGAACCTGAATTATTCCAGAATGTGAAAATCTTTCAATCTCTTTGACACTAAAGCTGCATCTCTCCCTCCCCCATCAGGACCTAGAAGCTACACCAACGTAGCATCTCCAGACCTTCTGCATTACATTAAAGCACACAATCTACTGTGTATACAGTACATAGCTATATACTATATATTGCATATAGTATATTGAATGCTTTATATAACTATAGATGCTGTATTC
>NW_015150474.1:163154-193555 GCF_000732505.1 Cyprinodon variegatus
CAAATTCCTTGTAAGTGCAAACCTACATGGCAATGAACTTGATTCTGATCCATCCATCCATCAAGTACTATTATGTTTCCATCTTTCTTCAGTACATTTAGACTTTTTTTTTGCATTGCTAGTAATATTAATAGTGATACTGTAGTAGTGGTAGCAGACTGTGCTTGAGAAATGTACGTTTTTGCTACCCAGTGAGTGTAAGATCTTCTGCCATCGTCTGATGGGGTAGAACCATCAGTCAGTGACTTTAAAAAGCTTATCAAGCCAATTAGAAAGGTCGGCTGTGTTCTGGAGCCTGTTCTTAAAGATTATGCAAAGAAGGTTTTTCTTTTTTTTTTTATAAAATGATGAATGTTACAATCCTGAGCGTCTTCTTCATCTGTTTGTGATGCAACAGCAAAGTGTTGTTGGTCAGAGCCCCATGCAATCCACTGCAACAGCAACTGCAGGAGATCTTTCTTGTCCACAGCCACCCCTGTCCATAACAACTCTTTGAAGAAATATGTATTAAACGGTTACATTTTATTCCCCTTCTGGATTTTTTATGTATTGAATACTAAATTTGTGACATAAGGAATAAATGCTGTGGTTTAAACTGTCAATCTTTGTCATTATTTTCAGCTAAACCTTTTCTAATTAAAAACAGTTGACTCGGAATCAATCAGCAAGCACAGAGGACATGTTCAAAGCTGTTTTAATCACATTCTTAGTTTTAGGACAGTCATTTAAAAGTCTAAACAGTGTTATTGTTCATGTTCTTATCTTTGTCATGCACTGTCACCGGGAGTTGCGCCACACATGGACCCTGTAGCAAAGCCTTTTTTCCCGCAAACAAAACTTCAATCTGAGGTTAATTAGTTGTTAACAGTGGAGATGGAAATAGGTGGACATTTTTCTCACACAGGTTACAAAATGGGATAGAGATTTATCAAATGTTTCTCATTACATAGTAAAACAGACAGTTCCCATTGTTGAGAAGAAGCCTTGTCTTCATAGAAGGTGCGTTGACTGTGACCTCTGTATGATCAGGTCCTGATCAGCACAAAGGCTTACAGTGCCTCATGTTGTTGGCGCAGGTCCGACCCACGTTGGCCCCCTCTAGAAGTAGGTCGGAGAGTCGGTCAAGGCCAAGGCAGGTGGTGAGGGGACTGATGAGACCATAGAGACCGCCTAAGGTGATGCTGATTGGCCAGCCAATGCACAGCAGCACCACCAGCCAAAAGATGCACCAGATACATGAGCTGCAACTGGCCATCCTGGTCTAGAAGAAAAGGAACAATGAAACAAAGACAGGGTTCTAATTTTTAACTAGTTGCTTCATCTTAGCTTTTATTCTGTAAGTCTGATTTAATTCTGGCTCATATATTTCTAATACCTCTTGATCTTTAACAAAGATGATACTTTTCACAGAAAACTGCAGCACTAAATCCTTTACCTGTCTAATGTCTCCTGGTGGCAAAGAGCCAGTTGTTTAATTTAAAGATGCCACACAAATTTCTTTTTAGCAAAGTGCTCATCAAAGAAAAAAAAATATTTTTTGTTATGGCTACAGTTAAAAGACATTTTAAATAATTGATTATAAAATAAATACAGAAATTGTCAACTTAAAAACTTTACTTTTTTTATAGAAACTGGAAGGAAATGCTTGAATCAATTGTGATTCTGAAGGTTTGTGAATATATTTATTGGATCAATGCATAAATCATTTCGGACTGGAAAACTGCAATGTTTTTAAAATAATTTAGAGGAAGAAGTGTGCGTTGATTAGAAGATTTCACATTGATGTATAACCTCACGATTGTACCACCACCGTGCTTTCTGATGGGAATAGAGTTCTATTGCTGTTTTTTTTTTTTAACATCAAAAATTTTTGTGTCTTCTTTTTTTTTTTTTTTTTAAGTTTATCCAATTCCCAGAAGATCTTTTAAAATCTTTTAGGTGAGTATGTACTGATAAAAACTGATATTCTAAAAAATCTAATTGAGATAAACCCTTTAGGAACAGCTGAAACTCATCTGTTGGATTATCAGAGGCAGTTTAGATGATGGTGTGTGTGTACTGAATAATATTAACTGAAGGTGAGACAGTCTCATTGCCCGGTATAAATGGGTACAGTAGGTATATTTTGATTCTTACATCATAAAAACCTGCTATTTTAACAATGAAGACCTTTTTCACTGCATATAATTAAACAGAATAACAACTAAAAATATACTATGCAATAAATTTGCTCAAAAGCATCTAATAGAGTTGAATTTTTACAAACAGGATATTTCCACTGCTAATAGCAAACGTCCTTCTGTAGTGATGAGAGCTTATCAGTATCAGATGAGGAATGCTGATGATCCAGATGGGGTCAGGATCAGGCAGTTATCTTTATAAAGCACAATATGCTGAAAGCTTCAAGCGATAACCACCATGTTTGTCTGCCTGTCGAGGTCAAGTGACCACAGAATGACACGGCGTTAAAGAAGCACTGGCACCTGAGTCACCCACTAATAGCAAATCAGCAAACATCATTTGAAACCTTTATAATAAGCATAACTGTCAGGACAGATAAACAGCAACCAGTAGACTTAATGTGCATCTATTCTGAGCCTGCTGCATCACCTGCAGTGAAAAAGTTTACTTGGTAAACTGTGTCATGCCTCAACTTCCTTCTTCTGACTTTGAGTTTTTGAATAAGGAATGCAACTTTAAGTGCGATTAAATCCACTCAAAAAATGTGGCCCGAGGTTCAGCCTTGAAGTTAAGATAGTAGAACTGATTGTTTCATGAGTGTGAAAGTATTGTGTGCTGCCCGGCTGATTCTTTAAGCTCGTTAAAGCTTTAAGACACAATGGTCAGACCCTCCCCCTGCAGGCACTGCTGCCTTAACTCTGTGCAATTTCCTGTTTTGACAGCGCTGTCATGCAGGGTTGGCCAAAGAAATTATACGTTCTTGCACGAGCGTTTCTCGTGGTGGATCCCGTGCTCTTGTTAAATGCCCGCACATTAAAAACAGAAGGAAAACAAACATAGATGAGCCACACAATTACAAGAGATTTAAGGATAAGAAAAAAAAAGCCATGCACAAAATTAGAGGGTATGATTCAGATTTAAAAAATGAAATTCAACCTGCAAAGCCTGAATTTGATCTGTTAAATGTACCACAAGCTCTTCATTATAACAAACCAATCTTTTATAAATATTTTAAAGACGCTTTTATGACATAAATTCCTTTACAAAGCACAGTCATAATAAGTCAAATTCCATGTTATATTCCATGCTGTTAGTAAAATATTATCCCAAAGAAAAGGTTAGGAGTGTGAGCTATTAACCTAGTGAATACCTGTCGTGTGAGTATAAAAGACATGTTCACCTTCAGCAGAGACAAAGTTCTGGAGGAACTGGGAGGCTGCTTTCCGTCTTGCTGGACAAAACTCTCTTAAATCCTTCTTCTAACTTCCAGGGAATATGTCTGTAAGCAGTAGCCACTTCCCACTAGTTAGCCTCTAATTTACTCCAACAAGGTGGGACAGCAACTGGACTGTCATGAGGCCGGCTGGAAGAAAGCAGACAGCTAACGGGAAGCTTGAACAGAGGCAGGCTGTTGCACAATGCAGGCATTCATGTGACTCTGGAGAAATATATGCATGGTGTCATGAGATTCAGCTCTTTTGGTGACAAAGCCTCAAACCCTTTGTCTCTTGGTTAAATGCAGTAGCTTGCAAAAAAACCTTATATTTTCTTTTCCATGTTCCAAACATAATAGATATACATCTTACAAAAGTCTATAATTGTAAAGTGGAAGGTGAATGATTTACACTATTCATGACTGTCCATTTGTTTGAGGCGTCTCATACTTCGCTTTCTTCCAGATTTGCAGATAGTAGATTTTACCCTAGTGGAATGGAGAGCATCTTTTAAACGGCAACTTTTAAAATGAGCTAAATGTTTTCAAACTGGGTTGAGACTTTAAAGGGGTCATAGAATGCAAAACAGAGTTTACATTGCCATTGATGAATAACGATAGTTCAGAGGCTGAAATGGACATACAGAGAAGTTCATACCCCATTGACACCTCCTTTCTCTGCAAATCTCACAAATCTAAACTTCCACAATAAAACGGGCAAAATCAAACGAAGCCCCAAATTGACGTTAATTCAGGGATGTTGCCTTTTTTGGTTCTGACCTGTACTTTTGTCACACCCTGAAATTGACATACAGACCAGCCCACTGGTTCACAGGCCCAAGAACATGAATAGAAGTAAATGCAAGACACCAGTTTAGCTGTTTAGCCTACAGTTGGGTTTGCTTCTACAAGAATTACAAAGCAGGCAGTTTCTCTATTGAAAATGAGCCAGAAACGCTGGCATAAATGCAGTGTTCCAGGCTGCACGGAGAAAGGGGACATTTTTCAGTCTTCCCTAGGATTTGAAGACTCATGGATTATTTTTGTCTATCAAAAGATCCCTGCGAAGTTTGATGCTCAGCTTGCTGAGGCGCTGACTGGACTGACGGCTCAGTTGTGCTGTACTGTAGTCGACCAAAATCCTGGACGATTCCGAAATTCTCCACGGACATTTTAGTAATGAAAACTAGGACATGAGTGGGAAAAAAAAGAGGACGTCTGGTCTCCCTACCATATTAACAATTTCGATGTTTCAGTGAGTGAGTGCTTGTTGCCATGATGCGTCTTTGTTCAGCAGCTTCACTCTTTGTAAACTAACCAATCAGCTCATCTAAACATTCATGAGCATACCATAAAAGGAAGGAAACTTGTTTCATTCTACGCTTTACCAGGCTTGCATTAGGGCTCATAGAACAGCAAATATGCCATTTTCAGCCCAACCAATGTTACACACCCTAATCAGCACCAAATACCCTGTATAATCAATCTATGACCCTTTTAAATTAGGCCAATGTAAAAAATATGTTTCTTTTAATCCAAAGAATTACATTGTGGCATCATTAATGATTGGAATCAAATCAAGTTTATTGCCAAGAAGGTTTGCACTTACAAGAAATTTGACTTGGTGTTGATGGTGCAAATTATGATGTGGTCTATCCAGCTTTTTCTTTTATTTACTCTGACCAGCAGTGGAGAAAAAAAAAATTCCCGCAGCATGATACTGCCCCCAAAATGGACAATTTTGGTCTCACCTGACCAGCCTGTCATTTTATGTACCCAACATTGTTTTTTTGGTAGGTTCACATATTTGCCATATCGTAAAATTATTATTTTTTTTTCCTTGTTATTTTTGATAATCTAACCCCAAGTTTAACTTAACTTTATTCAGTAAATTTTCATTATGTTAATTAGAGAAACATACAATTTCAACGCTTCTAACTTCCACTTGCTACCTTGCAGAGGTTCAACACAGGGAATCCTAATAAAATACAATGAAATCTTTGGTTGAACAAGTTCAACATGTAGGAGTTTTTAAAGAATCTGTAGTAAATCTGACTTTAATTAGAAAATCAGAGAGAAAAATATTACTCATGTAAAATTATTTCACATAACTGCCTAATATGGTAAATTATAAAAAATATCAGTTTAAACCACCATTCCAAGAAACAAGAAAGTCCAACCTACTGCTCTACTTTGACCCTTTACCTCAACTGCCCTGAGTTTATACAATAAGAGAGAAGAAACAAGGGGAAAAAAAAAAAAAGACATTTCATGGCATTCCACTTGACTGCAGAAAATGGTGTCTCTCCGCATCCATCAACACATGGATCTCCAGCAGGTCCCTGAACTGGCCCAGGCACAAGCAGCTGTGCAGCCGACCTGCTGCTCTATCAGGCAGCCTGAGGTATGATGTAACAACAACCAACCTCCCGTGCATTATAATGAACGAATTTCCAGTCTGTATTTTCACCCCCAGGGTTGTGGACCCTGTTAAACTCTTAATCATAAATAATTTATGTTAACATTACCAAGCGCTGCTAAAATTTGGATTAAAGATATCTCCCTTGATTTTAACACATATAAGGGCTTTCATCATCCTTGATATTAAGTGAAGCGTACAGCATTTTCAGAACTGGACGCAGATATATGAATGGTGAAGAATTGAATGTTACTGGTTGAATGACTGTACTCCTAGAGGGCACGGTGAAATCCCCCAGCATGCACAGTGAAGTGACTGACCTACAAATGCAGCTTAGTAGCAGTCTGCATTGCTGGTGTGGGTTGAGCCAGTCACAGCTGAGTTAAGATTAACATGAATGGGTGGATGTATCATGACAAAGAGGTTATTTGATAGAGTGAGACAGTGATTATGATTGGAGACAAAGTGCATTATCAGCTTTGGTGGCTGCATGTAAAGAAACAGGTCACTATAGATAAAAAAGATTTCATCTTTTTTTAATAAAGCACTAAGTTACAAAAGATAACCTGTTTACAAAAAACAAGTAAATAAAACGATCAAAAAGATTTGTTAAGTAGAAAACAGATCTAGCATCAATAACATCACATTTCCTTAATGAAGGATTTAATTTCTCTGCGTAGAGAGGCAAGAGCAGTAAAGGATCCTTTACTGCTCTTGCTCCTCCTCCTCCTCATCATCACTGTCGCTGTCTCTGCCTGGATGCTCTGGCATCTTCGCCTGGCCAACTGTATCCTGGTTGCCCTCTTCCTCCTTGGCGTTCTCTGCCTTTGGCTCGGAGCTTGCCTCTCCTGGGGTTTCCTGCTCCATGGGAGTTTCTGGCTGTGTTTCCTCTGTGCTTCCCTGCTCCGTCTTGCCTGCAGCATCTTCCTTGGTTTGCTGTGGAGGCAGAGCCAGTTTCTGCTGCTGCTGCTGAGAAAACCAAAGACAGGGTTTAAACCAAAGGAAAATGCTATTTACACTTTTTTGCCGATACAAAAAATTTACATCAGACTCAGAAGGTCTCAGGAAACAGTTTGTGCATCTTTTCTTTAACATATTTTATAAAATTGAAATGTTATCTTGAGTTATTTTAAAAATACTTAAATGTTTAATTTGGGTGTTAATGACAGTCTGCTTTAACAGATTTGGAAACAGGAGTGCCAGAGAACTCAATGGATTGCTGGTTTAACTTAAAATAGACCTAGGAAACAATGAAATGTGTGGTGAATTTTTTAAGCTCAATGCTTAAAAATGAAATATTTTATTTTTTTATAATTGTAACCTGCTTTTGAATATGTGTCATTTTCATTGAAACACTGAATTTTTTTGGGATTATATTACATATGAGATTAGTGCGAGAAGCTGGGCCTGTAGTGGTGTGATCTCTAAACGCATCTTATGTTGTTTTTTTACATTCTTATTGTGTTTGGCTGAAATGTAGTAAAACAGCATCAATAAAGATCAATAGATTATAGAGCGCACCTCACTATGAGCCGCACCCACTAGATTTTTTGAAAAAACTGGAAACATTCATATATAAGCTGCATTGGGCTATAATCCGCTGATATCTACTGAACTGTCTCCCACCAAACCTGTAGGGGGAGCTCTACATATAGCCTTAGCTTTATGTATAGCTTTAGTAGGGATGAAGAAGAAGGCTAGCTCCCTGTTAGCTTGTTGGCTCACAGCAGTAAGAGCTTCTAATGAAAGATACGGCTTAGCCAGCTTTTTATTTCAGCTCTGCAGGAGTTGAGCCCAGTCTCTTCACTGGTTTGGCAGGTTTACTGCAGTAAATAAATGGTTAAATGTGTGAATTCTGGACATTTGTTCTCCGCCGAGTCTGCTGCTAGCAAGTTTTTGTGCTAAATGAAAATAAGCCCCTTATTCTTTCATTTCCAACTTTGACTTCACCCTCTGGTGGTTAGGAAAAAATTCACAGAAAAGCCACAACTTCTTATAAGCTGCATGGTTCATAACGTGCGAAAAAAGTAGCAGCTTATACTCTGGAAAATACGGTAACTTTTTACAAATCAGGTCAGTCAAGACCTGATTTTTAACCTTTAACCCTAAATGCTCGACCCCCCCCCCCCAAAAAAAAAAAATCTCTACCATTACTTTACACACTGTCATTTATCTATTTTTTTTTTTAAGAAAATTAGCAAAATCTCAATCATATTTGATGAAGAGCACCCATCAACATGAGATTTCAAGTCCTGCTCAAACTGGAATCCAGGCCTGGAATTGGACTAGGCCATTCTTTCACACCAACATGCAATGATCCAAACTATGAGTACGAAAACCATAGAAGGAGGGATGCTTTGCTGCAGCTTAAAAACGCGTTTCTCCTTCAACATGTCTGAATCACAAACCAATGTAATTAGTGACACTCTGCAGTTTAGCTGCATGCTGTGGAAATGATTTAGCTAATTAATTTAGAAGGCCTGGGCTTTAATTATCAACAGGCGGACTCTATTTATTAGCCATTTCTAAAGATCCTTGGCTTGGGCTGGATTTTATTTGAGCTAAAATAAATCAGAAGGGTTAAATAGAAATGAGAGATACAGTTGTCTGAATTTGTTTTCTTTTGTGCTCATTTTTCTCATTTAAAAATACGACAAGGTTTGTTACTGTAACACAATAAAACATGAAAAGTCATGAGACATTAATGCTTTTACAAAATTCCGTAAAAATGTATATATGTACTTAGCAGAGAAAAACTACTAGCTCTGCTCACCAACCCTTTTTTAATACTAGAGCCTTACCAGGTAGTCATTTTTTTAGACAAGCTCCAACATTATGGTAATGAAAGGTGGTTTACCTGTCTGTACTTCTGGGAGGTCTGGATCATGTGCATGTACATGTTGTACACAAAGTTTGTCATCTCTGGCATGTCCTTGATGATTTGGTCCGGCCGCTCGTCTCGCTAAAAGAGAAGACGGGGAGAAAACTATTTGATGATCCAAAATGTAATGAAAGAAATTAAAAATCAGCAGCTCCCCCTACTTTGTCAGACTTAACATTTATTAAATGCACCACAGGAGGTTTTATGGATTTACAGCTAAATCAGTGAGGAGATCACAATTTATCCCTAAACACAAATTTTCCCTCCAGCCACCACGTCTCAAAGGCTAATGAAACCAAGTGCAGAATGCAGAGTCAGTAATTCGTAATTGGACACCATTAGTATGCAGACCATCTCTTGCAGCTTAAACTGCAGAGTGAGATGAGCAGAATATTTTAACTGATGACAGACTTGTGTTTCGTTAAGAGCAAATATGCTCTCTGAATTTAAACTGGCTTCATGTCAGAGTCAGAGAGACAGGAGTCTTCCTGACTACAACCTAAATGTTAAAGGATTCTCTGGAGGAAATAACTATTCAAACTAATGTATGACTAGAAATTCAACGTATATGTACAGCAAGACACTACTCTTACAGCTTTATTCTATTTTTACTTCTGTGACAGATTTCAATATTCTCAGATCATGAAGCAACCCAAACGTGTCCCTGCATGAAAGAAGAAATCCTCAACCTAATCTAATGACTGCCATCAAGCATTTGTGATTTTTTTTTTTTTTTTAATGGCTTAAACAGCCAACAAATCATTTTTGTTGGCTAATCCTCCTTGAAAGAATCTCCACTGTTTTATGTGTTTCTGATTGTTAATATAATAGTGTTCATTGTGTGACTTCAGGTCTTATGGTTCTGTTCTTAGTTTGGAGCAGGAAGTGTTGCTTTTTGAGATCTTTTGAACCAACTTCATGTTGTATGACAGCTTGTACTTACCATTATTGTTATTATCAATCTGAAAAATTTCCTCTCGCATACTGTTATGTTTTGAGGTCTGTGACCTCACACTTGATGGGAAAGTCTGAGTTTGGCAGCTGAGATTCTCGCAAAGCGTGAATACTTGGGAGGCAAAAAAAACCCAACATTTTTTTGTTCTTCCAACCATGAGAAAAATAAATAATTTCTGGGTTCTTGTTTCATTTTTTTCTGTTTAATGATCTTCAAGTTATTTTGTTCTAGGATGGCAAGTGAAACTGAGCCTTTTTTGGTTTATTTTTCCTTAACACATAAAATCCTGTTAAAACATGGTTAAAACACTGTATGCAAATACTTCTATGCAGCAAGTCAGCTCCTGTTTTAGCTAGGTTAAATAGCTTCTGATCCTACTCATCAGGGTGTCGGACAAAATCTGCATGTGCGTGTTAGCAGGAAAGCTTTACCAACCGTAGATGGACATGCTAAGCAGGGGCCGCATGTGTGTGCCCAAATGAGCTGTCCCTCATGGGGATGAGAACTCGAGAGTCACAGAAAGTGTCAGAGGCTGCAGGGTTTTTTAGGCTGCCCCGTTGCCACAGCCAGTGAGAAGCAATGACCAGACAACAGCCGTGTCATGCTGGCCTGGCCTGGGGATTCATAGACAGATCTTTAGGGGTTAATTTTGTGTTTCCCCTAGTCACCAAAGATCCCTACAGACTGCTGTTAACAGATCAGTCTCTATGTGAAAAGTAGCAAAATGACTTAAGTCCATGTAGGACCAGCTGTAATTGTCCAACTTTTGATGACAAAGGTAAAAGTAATAACAGAAGAGACGATATACGTACAGGCTGTTCCTGGCTGTAGTACTCATGTGGTCTGATGTGCAGCTGCAGCGGTCTGGCAGTGAGCTGCTTGAAGGCGGGAGTCAACTCAAAGCAGTTTTCGAACAGTGACACCCGGGCAAAGATGTACAGACCCAATCTGGCTCTCGACATGGCTACCACAAGACGCCTCACGTCCCTGTGGAGAGAGAAGGGCAGAAAAGAAAACAGCTGGGAATTGGTTTGCCATTAAGGGAAAGACATATTCAATGAGACATGAGTGGGAGCGGAAAGAAACTGTGAAATTAGCGAACCATCTGTGGGGGGGCAAAAACAAAAACTTAGATCAGGGTTAAAGTATAGGTGGGAAAGAAACAGGCAGTTTAGTGTAGAAAGAGGGAAGGTTTTAGGAAGGATGAGCAGGAGTAGGTGAGCGGCACAAATATAGAAGCTGAGAGAAAAGAAAGAAAGGGCGGCAAGGGGGGGAGATAAGCTGTGGAGAGAAAGGCAGAAGGTAGAGCGTAGAGGAAGGGGCAGATTTAGGTTACTTTTCTTGCCATCTAAAAGCATTAAAAGATTAGGAGGGAGAGAGGAGTAATTTCTGTAGGAAGGAAGACTATTCCCGCTCTGTGTGTTCCAACTACCAACATGTTTCTTTAAAGTACTTTGCTGTCAAGGAATGCTAAAAAGAAAATGTAAATGCACCCCCCCCTGCTTAAATATGACCAAATCTGGTTTATATGTATATCATGCAGAAACCTTTTCAGGGGAACGTGGACCATTTCAGGTTTTCCTATTAATGGTACTGATGTTTTAAAAAACAAGGGCAGCTTCATGTCTAATTTAGATCACAACTGTCCAGTTTATTTAGTCTTTATGCCATTAGAAAAACAATCCTTTCAATATGCATGATGAATGCCATTACTAGTTCTTCCCACCCTTTTTATTTTTTGCAGGCTTATTGGAGCCGCTTAGCAGGGTATGGTTATTTAACACTATATGGGTGCCTAGTGACCCTCACTAGAAGCATAAACAACTTTGTCTATATTAACAAAAAACCCAAAAAACTAACAGAGCTATAGAAATGAGGACAGAGCTGTGGAGGACATGAAGCAATCATGAAGCGTGGATGCCTGTGGACATGGCAGCGCTGAGAGGACCACCTGAGCTGTGACACGATGGGACAAAGTGGATGGGAAGCCACCCCCTTCATGTGTCTGTGTGTTCCCACAGCTGTTTGCTTGTGTGCCAGAGTACATCAGCAGGAAGGATTCTTCTGTCAAATCCAGGGTAAGTTCATCATGTGGTCAGCTGTGTGCCTTGTTGTCATGGCAGTAGATTGCCAAGAGGCGAGATGAGGGTTTGATGTGGGGGAAGGGGGGAAGCATGACTGGTAAGGGTGCAGTCAGTGGTAGGCAACAGTAATCCCAGTATGTCTCCTAGCGAACCATTCAAAGGTTTTTGTGCCTCTATTATATGAATGAATCACTAGTTAAAGGAGTGTAAAAAGCAGAGTAAGCTTTGATTTTGTAGCTTACTTAGAATATAAGAAATGAGAGATATTCACATTTAAATTACAGTCCAGAAGATGTTAAATGAGGAAATCTGTGAAATCTTGCAGTACTTTATATTCAGTGGTGTGTGGTGCTTGAAGAACATTTCAAAGACTGGAAAAGTCTAAATGCTACCAGTCTGTTCAGTAGAGGGAGAAAAAACCATGGCAGGTAGAGAAATGTGCCAAAAAAAACAAAACAACATATTTATTAATATTGTTTCTAAAACTTTTGACCAGACATGCCTTGCCAATGTCTGCTAACCATTCCCAACCTAAAAAAGTTCATAGATCTTCTCCATCTGAAGTACACCACTTTGATTATTGGATTAGTGGACAATTTGGGGTTATTAAACATGCTACGAAGTTGCTCCGCAATTCAGGGAGCGAGAGAAAGGCTACGCTCGTTTATTTAAAACAGGGGCAGATGAGTTTATTTCCCGAAATTGTACAGTAATGCTTTTTCATTAAATGGATGTCTTCTCCATTAGATTTAGATCACTGTGACGAGACGGGTAGCCTGGCTGGCTCAGAGGCTGGCAGCTCACGTTCACTGCCTTCTGTTTTCGGCGAGGCAGGCAGAAATAGAATGTCCCAGGCGAAGATGGACAAATTTCACCGTGCACTTACCAAGTTCATTGTTTCACAGAATCAATAAGAGAATCGATAAGGAATCAAATCGCTTCACAGAATCGATAAGGGAATCAGAATCCTAAAAAATCGTATCAATTACAAATCCTAAATATCATGCAAATTATCATTGGGTTAAAAAGGTGAGCCTCGATTTCTTCAAATAGTCCTATTCTTTGGTGCTTGCTTAGTGGCATCTCTTTATTTTATTACTTCCCCATCTTGTGTGTATAATAAAATAACTAGGTTTAAATTACAACAGTGCCTTAACAACTTTAATCACAAACCATAGCAATCTATGGTTAAAGCAAAGTTCAATAATCATTTTATGCAGGTTGTGAGCAAATAAGATGAGATGAAATCTGGCAGGCATGAAAAGAAACACTTTTTAGGGCAATGAAAGAACCACAGGTTCAAATTTATGTTCAGGGCCATCACTTAGTGTGTGCTGTTGACAGAAAACTAGATTATGATGATTTTGATGCAGGAGAGTGGGGGCCATAGATCTGATGCAAGCCCATCCACTGACCTATTAAACAATCTAAATGTATGTAAGACAGTAAAATATGTGAGACAAGATTAGATGGACGATAGAAAGGGAGGAGCATGTACTGCCAAAAAGATAAACTACACATTTTATTAGGCTAAATCTAGCAATTTTCTTATCTACCAGATAAAAAATGGCGTTTTAAGTGTTCTGGATCTGCCATGCAAAGGTTCCAAGATGAAGGCAGTTGTGCAGAGAGAGAGTATGTACTTAGCTCTAAAAGGAATGGCTTGTTATTTGCACTGGAGTAGCAATTTGCTGGCTGTCCAATACTGCAATGAAGCTGTGAGCTGTGCAATTCCAACAGCAGCTAATGTATATCAGAGCGAGCATCCAGCAAAGTTAACGAATGACTTCAGCCTTAGCTCCCTGATAATAAACCATTCGGCTTATAAAATGTAAGGATCTCATTGAGATTTTATGACAGCAGAAAGGCCACTTGACCACACAGTAGTGGAATATGGAATGAAAGAAGACAGAGTCCGGAGCAAACCAAGGTCCTATGTCTACAGATAGGAGCATGAAGGGGCTGGATGGTAAATAAAGAATCAAGCTTTAAGGGAAAATGTTATTGACAAACGTGTATTTGAGCTGTGCATTTGTAGCCTTTTTATGCTCATATACATATTTAAATACAGAGTATTCCATAAAGACCATGGTTTAAATATGAATGGACAAATGGTTTGAAAGTGTCACAAAAAAATAAAGAAATTTGGATACGGGGCACTGAAGCCCCTGTCACACCTTGACGATTTAGACCAGCGTATGCCTGACGTATGAAAAATCTGGCAAAAAAGCTGGATATGTTATGGGTACATTTATTATAAGTTATGAGAACGCTGAAGCATGTTGTCACGTCGACCTATGGCAAGTATGTCAATGTATGCCAGTGTATGCCTTATACGTGGGCTATAAGTTACAGGTAAGTCAATCGATCGTTGACATACGTTAATTGTAAGTTACTCTTAAGCCGTAGTGTTCAGCTTATACAAAACCTATGAGTAACTTGTTCAAGACAGCCGCTGAACGTGTTTCTAACTACCAGCTACCGTATAATGCCATTTAGCAGAATCTTCTTCTTGTGCTTTTTATGCAAGCCCTGCACCACAGAGCACAGTGCTGCCCTCCTCAAGACACTGACTTGTGTCATTATATGGGCATTTCGCTGCTGTGCGTGATGCATAAGTTAGGCTGCCATTGACATAAATTCTGGAATCATTATGAATACTCTATATATGTAATGTAAAAAATGCATAGAAAGTTCAGCATATGCCAGCGTTTTAGAAGTTTTATGGGATGTTGGTCATACGTTGGCTAAATCGTTAAGTTGTGACAGGCGCTTGAGAAGCAGGGTTAGAGAGCATGGGCCATGTTAGAGATCCTCAAATAATGTATGTAATATGTTATATCAAAAAAACGGAAAAGAAAAAAGCTCACCTGAGGTGTCCCACAGCTTTGGTGCGGACCAGCGATAGGATGATGTAGTCATTCTGCTGACCCTGGAACCTGTCCACTGTTGTAACCTGCACACACAAAAGCACATTGTTATTATTCAACATTAATGCACATCTACATAAATAAAACACATCCGATCACCAAGCTTGAGCAGCTGAGATGCTTTGCAAAGTAAACAAGTACTTGGGTTTTAAACATGTGCTGAGATTTTCATCTTCTTCCTAATTTCTAATGTCGTTATTCTTGAGAGAAAAGTGATAAGACGCTGGCATCTTCTTGTTGGGTTGTTATCGCCGAGGGCCACATGGGCAGCCAAAAAAGTTAATGCAGCTTAAAGGGCATTTGCTATCACTAGCCTCTTAGCGGGGCCTCCTGAGAACCAGATTCAAGGTAGTAGGGGGCCGCGCGGTCAGCCACAATCAGAGGTTATTCTCAAAGGGGATGAAATGCTTGCCAAGTCCTACTCTCTGAGACTTTTTACTTTAATTAACACTGTTGGTAAATGTGCTTACTTCCACAAATGAAGAACAAAACTGTTCTTGTGCTATCACAAATATACATTACAAAATAAAAGTTTTTATTATATTTATAGTGGCTTATTTGTATCTGTGCCACTAAGGAGTAGGACTTGTGTTGTTGGTCCCTGCCTAGCAGTTAACATTTCAGTGCTAAATGAAATTAGTTTACTTGTATTCAGTATGGATTAAAATTGATCATCTAACGTTTAAAACCAGACATACTTAAGACTGGTCAAAACTGTGTTGGATTGGTTTACACTGAACAGGGGTTTTAAAGAAGACTATTTGAAATGCTGAAACCTTTATCGTATTCATGAAAACATTAGAAGCCCTTTAGTTCAGACAAGTGTGAATACATATGGTGGGATCCTGATACAGAACCTGTGCAGAAAATGGTCTTATAAAATCAAAATAAACACTTTGTTTTTCAGGAGAACAGTGTTGTCATGACCCTAAAATTTTCAACTCAATATCGATGCCATGAAAAATGTTCAATGCTGTTTTTAATACCATGGGAATAAAAAAAGCCAAATAATTAAATTAATAAAAAACAAAAATATTACCATAAAATTTCAATCTCAACATGAAACATGCTTTCCCAGCAGATTCAAGGATTCTATGAGTTTAAAAATTGTCCAAATACATGCAAAATAAATAACCCAATAACAGAGTTTGACAAGAGCTGACATGAGATTTTATAATTTTAATGTGCCAAGAATCTAGAAATCTAAAATTTTTTAATGCCAAAAAATTAGTATTATATCCAGATATAGTGTTTGAGAATCCATACTTTTTAAAGCATTGATACATTAGACAACCCTATAGGAGAGTAATAGTTAGCAGGGGTTTTAAAGACGTTATACATTTTCATTTAAAATAACTACCGGTATTCATCACTCAGTAATGATAAAATACCAATGGTTAAAAAACAAAAAAAAAGCAAAAAAAAAAAAATCTTTAAAAGCTTTTAAAAAAATCTGATTTTTAATATTATGCATTATAGAATTAGGAATAATAGAACTATAATCGGAAATTCCCTTTTCCAGATCTAGAAAACAAAAAATAACTAACTTCTCCCCAAAGCACATTAAAACCCAAACCAAGACCTGATTAACAGCCAAGAACAGATGCTTTATGGGAAAAAAACAAGTCTTGTTCTTCGGACACACTGCTGTACAGAACACATCGTTTTGGAGAAGCAATGTTCAGATGAATTTAAAGCCCAACAGAAAAAGGTTAGCGTGTCCTCTATAGATTCTCACATTAGAACAGATCAATACACTTCCATCAAGAAGCCACAAAGTCCAGGACTAGATGTCTCAACATAAGACTCAGTCATGTGAGATAAATACTGCTTGTAAAGCACAGTAACTTTAAAATCTATCCTACCATGTATAAAAAAATTATACGGTGAGTTTCTGTGTGTAAAAAATTGAGGGATAGGGCCAATGAGGCATTTATTCATGGCCTCCTGATGTTTATGTAGAGCAGGTGAAAACCCAAAGGTAAAAAATAAGTTGTTTTTTAAGCGTATCTGGAATTGCTGTCTGTGTAATTAAACCAAACATCCATTGTATATGTGCATGCATAGATCTGGGCACATGCAAGTCGTGAGAGGCTTTTTGACAGGTAGTTATTCTTGGCCCGCAGACACGGAGGCCTATATCGACAATCTCCCCAAGGTGCAGCTTTTTGCATGGTGTTTAGTTATTTATGAGGAGTCTTCCAGGGAGAGAATCGCAGAGGTCATGTCAATGTGACACACACATCTGTGGACATACAGGAGATACTGTGCTACACAAACAAACATACCAGCTATTCAAAGAAGATCATTTTCTGCCATATTTCTCATAATTGTCAGAACAAGAATGGCACACTGTCACTCACCTTTTTTCAGCTAACAAATGGATCAGGACTTTTTTTTTAGCCAATTCATGCTAATCACCGTTTGGAATGTCCAAGCTTGGTAAGATAGATGTTTAAACTATTTGCAAGGCAATGAAAAGGGACACAAGAATTCATAAAATAATTCAAAACCTGTGTGCCAATGATGAGGAATGAAAAACTAAAATGCAGCAAGCTTCGCTTTTCCGCTAATAACCAATATATACTACTTAAACTAGACCAGTTCTACTCAAAAACAGATTTTTATGTTGCAGCTTTGTATAAAACATTAGAATGAAAACTCAAATGAACATTATCTGAGAAAGACAAAAAGGACTAACATGGTCAAAAAGGTGCACCTGGTTGTATTCAGTGTACAGGAACTGCCTTGTTTGGTATTCAGCTCTAAAAATAGTTTAATGCTTTGTACTTTCAGACTCAGACTGGTGCTAACCGGCATTCCCCATCCTACCGAGCCTAATTAAAGTCATCAGAGTAAAGTTAGCAGGCTGTTGACATTTACTTGGTCTTAGCCATTGTGACACATTGTCAGACACACTGCAGACCCGCTGCTCAGCGCCTGACCTTTCAGCCGCTAAGCATTTTTCCCTAAACAGTCTCTCTTTCTTTTTCACCAAGCTCCCTCTCTGACCACTTTTTATTTCAGCAGACCCAGCAGCCTGTCACTCCTGTCACTGTATCACTGGGTGCATATACTGACTAAGGATGTGAGCCCTTTGACTGATGCTTTGTCTTAACTTTGCAGGACATTTTACATGGCTAAGCAAAATGTCAAACTCTGTTTCAGAACAGAAAGCATACTTTAACATCAAGTTGCCCGACAGAAGATTTACAAAAATAGGAAATGGAAGTAAACACTTTTACCTTGCAGGTATCCAGCCTATCATTAATTTGGCCCTCAAACTAATAATGTGGGATCTACATCAACTGATGCTTTTCCAAATTTGCAAAAGCAAAGAGACTGCTTGAGGCTTAGTGTGAAAATACAGTTAAGCCCAAAATTATTCATCCCACTGGTAAAATGAGGCTTTATTTAGATGGAAAGTCTTAATATTGTTTTGGAATGGAGTCACAACACGCCACAGTCTGAACTTCAATCCAATAAAGGAACTTTGGATGCTGCTTAAGATTATAAAGACTTTGGAAACGAGCAATAAACTCCCCTGCCAATTCAAAGAAATATTTTGCTGTAAATGCAAAAATATATATATATATATATTTTTAAAGATGAAAAATTTCCAAATACAGTTAAGAGAATATTATTCTTTAGAGAAGTGGTTCCCAAACTTTTTTAAGCTGCGCACCCATTTCCCAACGCATTATTAATCACATCGTTCGGCGTAACATCTGTTATCATTTCATTTTGTCTGACTAAGAGCAAAACCTGCATCTTTAAAATAAACTGCACCTATCAGAATCACAGTAACCAATGAAAAATATTACAGCTCTGTGCGTGAGCATAGTCGTGAAATCACATCTACCTCACATCTACCAGCAGCAGGGTAGGTGGTGTTTCGGTTCAGTCACAGTATCATGGGTGGCACTATTTGTCAGTTTAAAGGAGAGGCCACAGACTAGCTGTGTGCTACAATATGTAGAAGGATAACTTCTCTATAATGCATCTTAAAATTAAGTGTAGAAAATAAAACTTCTGATTAAATACATTTTTCTCTGAACAACATTTTCTTTAGCAACTGCAGTTATGTTTGAATTTACATTTTTACAGAGAAAATGTTTATTTAGACCTCTTTCTTGTGTGAGGAGGTAAAAAAAAAAATCTAACTAAATATCAGACTGCCATAACATTTTTCATCTCATGCAGCCCCTAATGGCAGCACCAAAATTTGGGAATCCCTGCTTTACAGAAATGTTCTAGTAATAAATATAATTTTTGAAGTCTAAGCCAACAACCTACTAAATAAAAGGGTAAATATTACCCCAGAATTAAAAAAAGAATAATAATTATAATCTATTTTACAAGCCTTCAATGTATAAATGTATTAATAAAAATAAATACAACCAAATATAAGATGGCTTCAGTTGGGCAGTGCCATAAATGTAGCATAAAATGTGCAATAATGGAAAATAAATAGCAGAAGAAATATAATAATAGTTATTAAAAAAAAAGAATACCCTCATTGAACAGTTGTAAGTAAAAACCCTGGTTAAAATGAAGCTCTAGCATGGAAATCTGGCTGCATTTCAGTCTTTTTTTTTTTTGTCCGAAAACTTGGTTTTGACTTTTTAAGGCCTTAACAGCATCTTGAACAAGGCTGATTTTGATTTGC
Source organism: Cyprinodon variegatus (assembly GCF_000732505.1). NCBI lineage: Eukaryota > Metazoa > Chordata > Actinopteri > Cyprinodontiformes > Cyprinodontidae > Cyprinodon > Cyprinodon variegatus. The sequence continues at coordinate 182,487 of NW_015150474.1, forward strand.
AAATAATAATTGAAAAAAAAAAAAAAACAGATAAAAGAAAGTATAATAATCTGAATATTTAATATTTTTCTCGTTTCTTTCAATTAAAGACAAAAGAAATATGCAGCATTTCTAAACTAGAACAGTTTATAACCTGCAGTTCCTCTGTAACCACGGACTAATGCCTATTAAAATAATTGCCTGTTGTCATATTTAGACTATTCTTTCATCATAATCTAATTAGTGAAAATCCTAACAGTGAGATAGTAACAGAACAAGAGGACCTCACAATTTTGGGCTACAGGTTTTAACCATTTAACAGTACAAATTAAAAGGAATTATAAATTTTACTAGGTAGCTTCTGACCTAAAAGGTAAGAAAATAGAATTGAAAGAAGGTAGAAGGTAGAAAAACAACATAGATGAACATATTACAGGAAAATCCTTTAGGAATGACAAGAGCACATATTTGGCATTCCCGCACCAACATTCAGTCAACTGGTTAAAAGAAAAGCTCTGCTTCACTGGATCTCATGACCTGCAGCTGTTCCCAGAGTCTCATGATTCTGATGGAGCTGAATAAGAAAACCTTTTTTTTTTCAACAAAATTACGTCTCTCGATGACTCACACTTTCTGCCAAAGACAAGCAGTGTAATTTATTTTAATGCCTGTACTGCTGTATGAAACAAATTAAGACTGAAAGAAAGTCAAACTGCACAGCTGAAAGAAAAATGGCTTTAAATGAGCTCACTTACAGTATGGAGCTGTGTGCACATTTGTTTGGGCTGAAAAATGACACACTAGAAGCTTTAAGAAATGGAGAGCTGAGTTTTTTCTGCATCAGAGCATAAGAGGACAGACTTCTTTTGACATCTGCGGGTGTGAAGAAACTATTTTTGACCGCATCTTGTATGTTGCGTGAGTCTAAGCTTAACTAGTCCGAGTCCCCCTGGTACGTGAGGTGTAAAAATACCTCTTGGGGAAAGTGGATTTCTTTAACATCAGGCATGAAACATTTCACCTTCTAGTGATATTACACTAGGGGTAGGTTGTGTTGCAGAATTAGAAACACTGCAACACAAAGAGTGCTAGTTAAACATCGAACCAAAAGACATGAGCAAAGGTAAATGTTCATAAAAAAAACAACAAAAAAAAAACTGTTATAACAACTCTACACTCAGCCGGGTCCTACAAGGTTTCTAAAAGCTAAAAGAACTAATTTCAGTACCAGAAAAAGACATGCCTTGGGTCTGAAACAAAAAAGACACATCAGTGTCACCAAATCAGTTAATGCAATAATTCAAGTAAAAAAATGGAACCTTGGGTCACGTCTCGGCTAGATTTTCAAAACCACGTTTCACAGTGTTCAGCAGAAGGGATGTAACGTTCAACTTGCCACACCAGGCGATACTTATCTAATAATAGAACTTTATTGATCTCCTTTTGCAGAAATTTACCTCTGCATTTAACCCATCCCCTTGGGTAGTAGTGGGTTGCCATCGTGGGCGCCTGGGAACAGTGTGGGGTTAAGGGCGTTGCTTAAAGACTCAGAGTGACAGTCTTTTGGAGTGGGGCTCAAACCCAGAACCTCAGGATTCCAAGCTCCATGCCCTCGCCACTTGGCCGTCACTCCCCACTATGTAAGCAGTATTGTGGGATCAAACCATCCATCCCCATAATTTTGTTTTCACAGACAAACGTATCAATGCAACACATTAGGCTTTAAATCTTCTGTAAACTCTGTTGACAAATATTCAACTTAATTTTGACTAGTTGACCTTATTCAGCTTTTATGCTGGTCTAAATCTAAGCCATCTGTAAACAGTAAAATAGCTGCTGGAACTTAACCTCTGAGATTAAAGGTGTAGTGGATGATTTTTGCATATTTTTTCGCATATTTCTTAAAAAACCCGCCCTCCGTTTAAAAAAAAAAAAAAGCACATGCACAACCCTGTACCCGCTCCCACCTATTAAACATGTGCAAGAGCATGCTTGAGTCCATTACTAGCAATGATGTGAAATGAATTTCTCTAAATAGTATGCAAAACTTTACCTGTCAAGTAGAAACTTTGCAACTGAGGCATCAGTGGGAAGTTCGACCTGTGCACCTGAAACTGTAGCTTACCACACATATACCACCTGTAAGTGTATGGATCAAGTTCTTACCTTATGCGGCTGTCCAAAGTAGGGGTTCCCAGCACATCGTTGGTTAATGACATCTCTGATCAGGTGTTTTTGTCCATTGTAGGTGGTCAGGATGCTGATTCGCTCCGATGGGTAGCCCAAAAGGCGCATGTACATGAAGAGGGCTACAGAGTACTCAGCCTCTGCCAGGTTCTTCACAAAAAAAAAAAAAAATAGAACATGAGAATCCAAATATTTATATTCAAGTGCTGAGTATACAAGTACAAAATAAAATCATAGAAGAAATTGTGAATTATAACTTTCTTTATTATCGTTTCAACAAATAGGAATCTAAGATGGTTTAAATCCCTCCAAAGAATAAACTAAACTACAGACTAAAGAATTTTTTGTTTATTTTTTGGCCCTGTACCTCAATAATTCATCACATCCTGTCAGATAAAGCTGTCGCCGATAGCAACACAACAATTTTTAACTCAAATAAACTGAGGTTTACAGCGAGTGAAACTGCAGAAAATTATGTCTATTCTAATTAGAGCTGAGCCCTAGTTATGTTCGACACAAACATATTAAATAATATAATGTATAAAAAAACAATGTTTTGTGACAATTAAATATAAATCAAATAATGACTGATTAAAAATATTGTTATTGTTCCTGACAGCAAATCTCTCGATCTCAGACTTGCTTATGTTAATGTGTGCATGAAAGTAATTGTAACTGGTTATTAACCAACTTTTCAAATGACACATTTTTCTTCCCTTTTATCTGGCTTCAAAATCACCCTCTTTCTTCTACATGCGGCAGAAAAGAAAGAAAACAACCGTATGAATTAATCATTTAGTTTAAGTAAATATGGGCTATAGTCTAACGTCTGTTGTTATAAATTTTTGCTTTTTCATTAACAGCTTCTGATTGAGCTGCACCAGAATCAATGCATAAAAAAGAATGGCAGCCGTTGTTTATTTTACACCACTACCTGCCACCCAACCATTTAAAAGAAACTGTGTGAGATATGACATCATACATTTCGCAATTTTAACATTAAGGGTTGAAATATACTAATGTGTTTGAAAATGTTAGACGGGATGCACAGATCCGTGTCACTAGCGCATGATGTCTGACAGCGTACAAGACATCTGAATACATCTGCCCCTTTAGATCAGGCTCACTTTCGCCAATACCGATCTACAATTTTCTTCAATATGTCTGAGCCAATGTAGATGTTAATATGGGATTGATGTATCTTATATATAGAGGAAAATGGTTTCACTCAATTAATCCAGTTGGTATATATGCTTTTTATGCTCTAATTTAGTTTTTTTTTAAATAATTTTTGGCATTGGGAAATATTACAAATTCAATATTTAGGTAGCTTACCAACTCTGACATTTTCTTAAGCACCATTTTTAAAGAAAAGTAAAACTAAAAAGAAGCTGGTAGATAACTTCTCTAGGGGGGAGTGGCGGCCTAGTGGTCAGGGCTATATAGCTTGGAATCTTGAGGTTCTGAGTTCGAGTCCCCGGTCCCACAGATTGCGATTCTGGATCTCCGAGCAAATACACTTAACCCCACACCGATCCACAAGGTGATGGGTTAAATGCAGAATGTAATGACAACTTAAAATGAAAAAAAAACAAAAAACATTTGCCCTGCCTCATGTTATTTTAATGGATGGTTATGATACTTTAATCCCTGTCAGAATTTAAACATAGCAAAATCAAATCTGCAGGAAATCTTTCTAAAGATTTATGAACGGTTGAAAAAGATATAAGTAAAATATTGTTTAGGAGTGAGTTAAGAAACTCTACATGTATTTTTGAGCTTTTAAGTTGATATTAGTAATTTTTTTCTTAGGAATGCACAGAAACCAAGAGTGGAGACACCAGAAACCAAACCGGCAGGTCAAATAGAACTTAATTACCATAATTTTTTGACAATACAGTGCACCTCAATATAAGCCGCGCCCACTACATTTTAGGAAAAAACTGGAAATCTACACACTGGGCTATAAGCCGCTGATATCTACTGAGCTGTCTCCAACCAAAGCTGTAGGTGGTGCTCTACATATCACACCTAAAGTAGCTATGAAGAATAATGCTAGCTCCCATAAGCTTGTTGACTCACAGCAGTAAGAGCTTCTACTTAAAGATGGGGCTTCACCAGCTCCTTATTTTAGCTCTGCAGGAGTTGAGGCCCAGTCTCTTCATTAGTTTGGCAGCTTTAATGTGGCAAATAAATGTAAAAATCTTTGAATTAGGGTAATTTGTTCCTGTCATGTCTTCTGCAAGCAAGTTCAAAATGAAAATTAGCCCCTTATTCTTTCATTTCCAACCTTGACTTCCCCCTCTAGCGGTTAGGAAAGATCCACAGAAAAGCTGCACCTTCTTATAAACTGCAAGGTTAAAAGCGTGGGGAAAAAAGTAGTGGCTTATATTCCGGAAAATACGGTGGTTGGAATACCTCAACAAAAAAAAAAAAACGATGATGAAAGAATGCCATAGCGGTGAAAGATACATGGGAAATTTGAATGAGGGATGTTTTCAAGAAGCAATCTTCCTTAAAATTGCTGACCTAATATGGAAAGTGTTTTAGCAAATAAGGCAAAGAAGCAATGCAACGAGTGTTCTTTGGAGATCATCTGTTTGGAGAGTCAGCACACACTCAGCAGTGGTTGCTCAGCTGTAGGTGGTATTCAGTGTGGACTGGAAACAACAGCTTCTCCTGTGTAAACTATGCTCTCCGTTTCCTAGCAAAGTTAATGTGTGTGTGTGTGTTTCAGAGTGATCCCTGTAATTCTCTCGAGGAGCTCAAAAACAGCAAAAAAACTAATGGAGTTAAGTTACATGTGACCTGGTGCCTTGAGACGAGCACATGGTCTGGATTTAAGGATAAAATGAAGCTGTTCTTGTCATGCAGGGACATGATTAAACTAATTGGACAAACAGGTAAATATTAAAGGAAAAAACCCTACAAAGAGCAGCCCTCGCTTGAATAAAAAAACTACCAGTTTTACAATTTTTTTTTTTTTTCTTTGTTTTTTCATGTGATCCATTTTAAATCTCTATATGCATTGCAGTTTTTTTTTCCATGAAAATATATATATTTTTTGGCATATTTAAAAACGCTCTAGAATTGCTATATTATATTCAGTAATAATGCTACTTTATAACATTTTGTCACTCATCCTGAAATGGTGCAATAGTAAAGGATATTGTGAGCCTTGCTCTTGCTCTGTTTTCAAGTCTCAGCAATGTCGTGATGAAACTCAATCCGGCTCCTGATGTGAAGGACAAACCACTGCACTGTTCTAGGCAGCCCCTGTATGCTGCACACTAGGCAGGGTAATCAATAGAGCATATGAACTGATAAGATAAACCACTAAAACATAAAAATTAATGAACTGCAGTCACAGCACCAATTTAGAGGACACATTTAAAGGCTGCTGATGAAAATGACTCAATGCTCCATCAGTTTTAAGTCTGCAGGTATGTTTGTCTTAGCAAAGGAGATTCATTTCTGCTCAGGAGCTGCAAGATAAATTTCAGTGGATTTAACAACGTGTGTATCTGCAGCACAGATGTTAAGGATAATGTGCTTCTCTTAAAACTTTGTGAGCATGAGAAACAAATCAAATTTAACTGTAAGAAAAGAAATACGGTCATAAGAAACTTTTAGTTTGGCATATTTTCCAAAGCATCAAACACTTTTTGAATATCAAATCAGTTATTTGCAGTTTGCCATCACGTTGTACTTTTTTCATGTGAACTGATCATCGTGGTGATCATACTGGAAAGAAATGGCCAGACACAGAGTACAAATCTGAAAACTTGATAGTGCAGAACCTCAGTTCTGAATATTTGTGCTGTTATTTAAGCTGCAGAATCAGTGAGTGTCAAGAGCAGCTCGTTCAAGGCAAGTTTCCAGATTTTTTATTTCTAAATTTGGAATGGAGTCTGAGATGCTGTCCTGCAAGCAGACAGCAGCGTTGCCAAGCAACAGACTGCAGATCAGGTATGATTTCAGTATTTAGTTTAATGCAACAGTGTTGATTCCAAACCAACACAGGCTGGCTGCAGTGAGGTGGGATCGAGGCCTTTTTATATTCAGAAGCAAACCAGATAATTCTGATTCTGTTAGGAAGTGGGTCATGGTCACTTCAAAAAGCATTTTGGATCAAGAAGGTAAAAATACACTAATTGTCTAAAAAGAACAAATGATTGCAGGTGTAAATAAAACCGGTAGAATGTGTTTTTTTTTTATTCTTAGTTCTTTACCGCTTTCAGACACACAGAAAGTAAAGTAAATGATTCAAGAAAAGAGAAGGACAGGAAGCAGGAGGAAAGGAAGAGAATAAAGGACTTGAAGGGGAAGGAAAGAGGGGTAGGGACACCTAAAAAGACAGAAGATAGGACGGATTGACATTAAGAACGATCAAAGGAAAAAGGGAGGTCATGAGAGACGAAAGAATGGGAGAAAACAGGTAGGTAAGAAAGCTGAAAAGAAAGTTTAGAGATTAACACAGGGCAGGAAGTTAGTAAGGAAACAAAAGAAAGCAATAAGGAGAGATTCCAGGTGGAAAGAAAATAAGTTAAAAATGGACGAAAGGAGGAAACAAGGAAAGGCAGAAGGAATAAAGTAGGAAACAAAGTGAAGACAGGAGGAATAAAGGCCAGGACAGGAGGAATAAGAGGCGATTAAATGACAAAATCAATACAAAGGAAGAAAGAAAGCAGGAGGGAAGGACAGAATCAGGTTGGCAGTGGATCTACAGCAGAGGTGCACCCATGCAAAGACCTGCAGAGCTAGAGTACTATGCTGAACCTTTAGGTGCATCCCTGTTTGGAATCAAATGGCTCTACTTTCTCATCAGTAAACGAGCCATAGATATTATTAATGTCTGAGAACGGCTGCATCTAAAAGCTTCAGGATGGTAATTTTTCCAAGACAGAATTTGGGAACATCTGGCATAGAGAATAAGGTCAACGCAGCCTAAGCACAAGTTTCAGACATCACAAGAACACTGAGTTCCTCTTTTTAGATAATTAATAATAACTTGGAACTTGTTTTAACGCTATATTTTTTTTAGCTGCACATCAATAAAATTCTTGTCTATGTTTTAAAAAGGGATTGTTTATATCGGGGAACATAAGGACAGCACAAACCTTAAAATGTAATAGTTTGACCGATTCTAGACAAATAATTCTTTATGTGTTCTATAAAGGTGTTCCATACTGACCTGGTAGAAATAAGGGTTGGGTTCAGATTCTCCCACCCCATTGAAGTCCTCCACATTAACAAGCTGAAAGTCGAAGGTCAGCCCGGGGTTGGGGACCTGGAACTCAGGAAGTTCCTGGACGTGGGGCAGGTTCCCGAGATGTTTGTAGCGCCAGTTGTAAAGGTTACAAAGGCTGTAAAACAGGTGTGAAGAGTTCCGATTCCAAATTAGATTTCCAAATTAGATCGAATCAAAGCTGCCTGCAGCTCAAGCTACTCCTCCTAGTATGACCCACCTTGCACGTGCACGGCCCTGCGCATCCAAATCTACAGTAGGAACACCCAAACGCACAAATCTGGTGAACAGAGATTGCTCCATGTTGGAGTACTTCTGGAAGGCCATGTTCTTGATGACTGGGGGCAGCTGGTGGTGGTCTCCGATCATGATCCAGCGCTTCAGCCGGCTGTAGCCGTCCTCTGGGTTCTACAGATTACAAGGCAACAGAGGTTGTGGCAAAATCAAGACACTTGGAAAAAGTCTAATCGGTGTGAACATTTGATGCTCACCAGGATTTCTACCACCTCATTGTGTTCAACTGGAAGATATCCTTTCTAAAACACTCTAAGTTACCTGTAGCAGTAGAGGGATGAAGGTCTCAATCTCAAGAATCTGTGCAGCCTCCTCCATCAAGATGTTATCATACTGATAAAGAGAATAGAAATCATAGCTTTAATATCTGGATTGTAGTTAAATATAAAATAAAAACATTGAATCTTAACTATTGTTTTCCAGTTAGAAGCTTCACCTTGAATCCTAGCTCGACAAGGTCATGGCGTTTAAGCGCAGCGTGTGTGCAGGTCATGGCGATGATTTTAGCTTCCTTTACGAGAAGATACTTGGAGCGGTCCAGTCCGCTCCTCAGCAGCTCAAAGGCCCTAAACTCCTGTCAAATTAGATGGAAAGTGTCTTTAAGAAATGTGTACAGATGTATTATTAAAAGCTATAAATGGGAACATACTGGAGAAAAAAACAAGCTCAACATTACACAATTTTTTTTTTACTTTCAATTTTTATTTGCAGTATTTTTAAAGACATTGTACGATAACGTCAGACTTGCACAAGTCTGAGCAAAATTGGTAAATGGATCCAGAAATCAACAAAAAAAATAAAGAAAATAAAACTTTCCTAAATATCTTGGATTAAGCAGCTACATAAATACTAATAACAAAAACTATAACCTTAGATCTGCTTTTAGAATATTTCTAAAAGCAGTTCTATTATCTGTGGTAGAAAAATCCAGAGATACGAAGAGACTGTTTTTAAGAAAATAGTTTCTTTAAATGTATGGGATTGATGCTTTTATTTAAATTATACATTACTTATACTTTGTTTTTGAATTTTATTTAGGAAAGTCTTAAAAACCATTAAAATGTAATCATATTACAGTTTATCTGCCGATATAGATAGCACAAAAAATATCCAAATATTTTATGGCATCAATTTCAACAAATGTTGCACTTTGGGGTTATTTTTGAGTCAATTCTGTCAAGAATTCAAATAAACAGCATTTAATTTTTTCACATTGTTTGCCCCAAGACTGCTGAAAGACCTGGACTTGGGGATATGAATAAGGTGTCCTTGAATAGTTTGATATTTTGCATAAAAAAATAAGTGAAATATTGGTACATCCGGTTTTAGTGATCAACCGCTTATAGTGTTTAAATTGGCTCTGGACCAACGTGATCACTGTAAGCGGATTCCACTGTACATTGTATTTGGAAAAAAAAAAGCCATTCTCATTTTTTCTATATTACTCAGATTTAAAGCACACGTTATTTGTTCTATAAAAATGTTTTGTTTTAATAAATCCGTCACCGCTTAAGATTGAGATTGTTACATTAGATCTATGTTTTTTTGACACTTTAATCTAAATATTTAATTCTAATTCCTAGTTAATAAATTTCCAGGATTTTCTGGTGTGATGATTGATTAATCTCTTTAAAGTATTCTGTATGGCATTTAAACCTCTGAAGAGTGCTCTAGAAATCCAATCAAACAAAAATTCCCTAAAGAAATCTGGAAATGGCAAGAGAGGCAGGGAACAGTGCAACAGAGACAAAGAAAGCTGAAGATGAGCATTCAGCTACCAGAGTGAAAAATATGGTAAAAGTGTAATAAAAAGGAAAAATCTAAAAAGTGGAAGAGAACTACAACATCCAGCTGCTTCTTTTCCTCACTATATAAGCATATTAAACTTTTGTACTCATCTGTACCCAAGGTACAGATAACTGGCATTTATCTCTGCTGTTTTTTGAAGTGAGGTCACACTGGTTTATTAATAAAGAAACCGACAAGCTCCTCCTCAGTAGAGGAGCACAGAGTAAGATTAATTTCTCAATAAGAGCAATTAAAACATGGACTCTTTTATGCATATTCTATTCTAATTTGAAGGCACAGCAACGCTGTTGGCACTAAAATCCAGAACAGTTTGCTTTGGCTGGTTATCACATGGATATTGACAAGAACTTAGTGGAGAAAGAAGTGGTGCAAAATTGGGGTCTTTTTTCATGCAGCCTGAGGAGCTGTGCAGAGATGGGAGGAGGGAGGAAAGGAGAGCGACATTCGGACAGCGCCGTGGTATAAATATTTGATGTGTTACTATTTTAGCATTAATATTAAACCAATCAAAACATGCAGTATTAATGAGGTCTACTTTTAACACTGTGGCTCCAGACTAAAGAGTTAAATAAAAATAGGAATTATTTACAGAAATTGATGAGTGTGCAAAAAGAACAGAATATAAAAGGACAAAAAAATGCTATAAGACTGTAAAGGGGGTTATTACTACAAAACCACAGAAACAACTCATTTCAATAAACGACTGAATAGTCCTCTGACGGCTTATCTAAGAGTGCTTTTTCATTCTGAAGGCAGACAGATCAGCAACCGCAGCAGGATGTTACTTTTGCTACCTTGCGCCACGTACAGCACCCTGTCTTAATGGGAGAGCAGATTTCACTGCAGCATGGGTGAGGCTGCGGGAGGAGGGAGAGGTGCTGCGATGCAGTGATACCGAGGCCAGCCAGATAAATCAAGGTCACCACATGACACATGTCCAGATATTACCTCAAGTAAATCACTTTCTTTATGGCATTTTGAAAACCCGACTTCCTGTAAATGTAGCATGCTTTTAGTTATTCTTACAGAAATATCTGATAAGCTGAGAGGAAATGATAGAAAAATATTCCAGTGTGAGTTAGTGTAAAAACAAAGGAGGCTTTGTACTTATGCTCCAATTGTTATTTACTAACCTGCATACATGATCAGGCTATTAAATGCTCAGAGGACCATGATGCAGAACCATAACAACACAGCAGCACTGCAGAGACCGTTTCAGAGAACATTTCCAACATCCGGACCTGCAGCTGGCAAACAGTTTAGGCAAAGAACCTAATGCAACTAGCAAAATTTAAAAGCTGGAAAAGGTTAACAGGTGTATGCATACATGTAGCACCAAGCAAACCCATTCGTTTATTGCCCCATTTACAGTACCCCTCTAAAACTGATTAATGATGAGTTTGATCCGAGCTTGGATCAGTTAAATGTGCTAAGCTTGGTTCTTATGTCTAGGGATGCACGATATGCCAATATTTTAAAACTCATGTAGCCGATAACCGATATCGATACCGATGTTAAAGCTGGACAAAAATAAGTAGTCATTGAAAATAGC
>NW_015150474.1:193765-235891 GCF_000732505.1 Cyprinodon variegatus
GGGGGATTTCGTAGCATAATGATGACATATAGCAATATTTCATTAGTAAAAGAGATTGATATGGTGTTTTTAAATGGCAGTATATCAGCATATGAAGATATTGTGATATTTTAATGTATCAATATTTTTTCCCTCATCTTTAAAAGTCTGTAAAAAATAAGTTTTTGAGGAAGAAGAAGTAGTAGTATTTTTTAGACTTTAGAAACTCAGAAGCTGATCAAATATCGGGTTAAATATCGGTGGGGTGGCCGGTGTCCGATATTCAGTTTTAAGGCCGATACAGGCCAATACCGATAGGGGGCAGATTATATTGTGCATCCCTACTTATTACCATTTAAACATCACACTAGAACAGTCCCTTGCCTCCTATCGGCAGTCCATGATGCTACAGCTCTAAAGCCGGGCATACACTATGCAATATTTTCAATTGTTGCACGCAGCTACAGCTCAAACTGTATGACTAAGCTGCAGGGTTTAAAAGTTCACACCTCACAATATTTGTTCTCACACTGTGGCCCAACGCTCTGATGCGACCTTACAAATTCTGATTGGGAGGTGGTCGTGAGAGGCTGATCGGCCCTCGTTACCCTCTGTACACTACACGATGCACGATCAGCCTAAAAGTCAGCCCAATCGAAAAAATTGCGCACGACTGGATAGGGATGGGAATCGAAAACCGGTACCTGTTCAGAACCGGTTCCGTGTGTTCCAATTCCATTACACCGTTTAGCAGCTCGCTTAACAATTCTCTTATCGATTCCAGGCAGCACCAGACATAAACCAATTTTCTACCTCTCTTTGGGGTTATTAAGGGAGTGTGCCTTTCTCGTTAATCCAGCCCTGTTTAATTAGTACTACTGGTAGCTTGAATTCTTACATGATTCTAGCTATTGAAATTGATGTAACGAAACATGCTACGAAATTGCTACGAAGTTGCTCTGAGGTTCAGGGAGGAAGGTGGTGATGAGTTTATTTCCTGAACTTGTACAGTAATGCTTTTTCATTAAACAGAATTGATAAGAGAATCGGAATTGTAGAAATCTTATCAATTCCCAACCCTACGACTGGTGAATAGGCCTAAAAAGGGCAAAAAAAAATATAAAATCATACAGTGTATGTATTGCTTGAAGGCAGGAATTAGGTCATACCATGCTTTTTTGTTGCCATTTGTTGTTAATAGGCAGAGAAGTTTGTGCTGTGAACAGGTGAGGTGTGAATTGCAAAGCCAGACACGCCGGAAAACCATAAAATGAGTCAGCTGACTGTAAATAGGAGATGACGCAGTCTGCTCATGCTCACAACTGAATCGTGCCGAGCCCAACTGTTGAGCTAGTACTAGATTTTGCACGTTTCGGTTGTGTCTAGCACGGTCCAGTTCAGTTGCATTCCATTTATACTTAACAGTTATCTAGTTTAGTGTGCTCAGACCGTTCTCAACACGGTTTCAAAAGGGTAGTGTAAATGGGGCTTATGATGCTTAAGCAATTACTTAGAAAAAACAAGTTTGTGTTCAATCGTAGCTGTAAGTTTATACTCTTCTCTACGAGCTATGAATATCTAAACAGATGGAGCATCTGTGAACATAGATTAAATTCTTTCTCCAGATTTTAAAACCCAATTTAGGTCTCAAGTTTGTCTAGACCATTCCAACATAAGAGTCAGCTTTGATTTCAATACCCCTTCAGATTTCATGATATTGGGTCTTTATTCTGGTTGATGTTATACATCCATCCCAATCTAATTTATGTAGTAGGATTTTCAAGTATTCTAAACCATTTGAACTTTTGCATGACACTTTGTGTTGTCATACAAGTTCTAGAAATTGAATCACTTTCCCCAACTGTCCTCAGATAACCTCCATATCCCACTGAGTTTTGCTCTGCAGAGATAAAACTAGTGCACTTTTTCAAACTTCTCACCTCCAGCTGGGTAAATATTTTCTTGATGTGGCGATAGCAGCCCTCCGCGATGTCCATGTCCTCCTCATACGACCGACCCTTGAATACGGGCTGGGGGGCATTGGAAAAGTATTTGTGGAACGGGAAGTGTGCAGCAACATCCTCCACCTCCACCTTCTTGCCCTGTTTAGGTTTGACTTTGCTCATGTACTGCTCCCAGCGGGATATCACCTGCAGAGGGGAGAAAAATTGTAAAGTTTCAGGAAGAACCGACTTAAACTTTTTTATGCTTACCAACAGACAAATAAGCTGACTGCTGGAGGGTTTTTCTTGAGCAAACTGCTGCGTGCATCTTAGAATTCTGCAGACTTTAGTATTGAAAAAAAAACCAAAACACAACACTGAACAAATGAGAACAGATAGCCTCCCCTTTCACAGGGTGTTCCTGCTGAGAAACTAATAAAGCTGCTTCAACCAAACAGCAGGTTGTTCTAAAAATAGCCCAATAAAAGAAAACTCAAAAACTTTGAAAGTAGCTTTAGGGAGACACCTTGAGGACTTCACTGCATCTGTTTGGAACAATTTTAAGTGTTCAAAACTGAACCATAAATACACACAATGTTATGAATTAGAAACACACTGTCCGGCCGCTTAGTAATATAAAGTTACTTTTTTAATTTTGATTTCTATTTTAGAACACTGGTTACATAAAGAAGTATGATTTATTTGGTTAAACTTCCTGTAATAACACATTTAATCATATTCAAATGTCCCAATTCCACAATGAAAAAAAAAAGAAAAAATCTTTTTTTATATAATCGTCATTAAATTTTTTTTTTTTAGAATTATTATTGTGACAGAATTTTTTTTTTTTTTTTTTTTTTTTTTTCAGAAGCTTGATGGACTATGTATTATTTCGGGGGCAAGTTCTAAAATGAATCTGAAAGAAAATATATATATATTTGTTTATTGTAGTTAATATTGTTTATGCAACCTGCTACCTCGTTTAATAATGTGTGCGTCTACAAAGATAATTAGAAAAGCATGAAAATGCTATTAAAACCATTAAACACCCATAACTGAAAGGAGAGCTGGGGGGAACAAATAGAAAATATAGAAAAACTGCATACTTGGACTAAAGACTGACCCTTGGTCTCAGAAACCTCTGTGACTTTTTGAACCCAGCAGGATAATGGCACCTTTGTTATTCCTGCTATCCAACAATTTAATGTTATAGCCTAGAGCATTACAGCCACACGAAGATTATTCTTTCTGATTCCTGTAATTTCCCAATATATGAGAGGTTCTGTTCCGTATAATATTGGTTCCAGCTTTTCTATGTGGAACAAACACCCTCAGGGCTTTTATCAGTTTATCAGCAACAAGGCTAGATGCAGGAGAGTGGTTGTTTTGAAAATAGTTGTGTAAAAATAGGTGAATTCAGTCCAATGATTGTGTGAAGTGTTTGTGTTTTACTGTAAGCTAGCCACACAGAAAGGTAAAAGTTGTTTATGAGGTGTGCTGTTCCATTGTTAAAATTACTATCTGTGCTTTCTCTCCTTCAGCTCATCATTAATATCATCTCAGTTTGCCAATATGAACCAGATAATGCGCAATTTGGAGGTGTGGGTGTGTTTCAATAGCAGCATAAATCCTCATCATTTTTGCATCCATGTAGATTTTTCTTTTTTTATATTTTTTTTTTTTTACTTTTTGGCAAGATCCTTTAGATTGCAACCAAAGCAGTCACTGGATACAGAAGCTGCCATTCAACTTAGAGCATTATAATAAGTTACTAAGAGTGTTGCTGGTGTGGGTACGAGATCTGCTTGGGGCCCTGCCCATTCTTATGACGTCATCATATGACAACTCCAATCGGACAAACTGTATTGCAAGCGTGTCTTAAGAATCAGATCTCTTCTGGAGTATTTTACATTTAATCTACGATCTAAAGTAGCAGAAAGTAGAAAACATTGTCAGTCTTGGTAGAAGTTACTGCGTTCTAAGAATAAGCTCAACCATTTACATAGGTGACAAAAAAGCCTGACCTTATTTTTATTCTTTTTATTGAGCTCTAAGGGCAGGGAAGAACAAATTGAACATCTTAAAAAATGTCTTTCGTAGAGATTTAAGACAAAGAAAACAACAGTTATTCTACTTGTAGAATATTAACGGTTGTTGTTGACACAAAGTTAAAAGTAGTGAAGCTTAATATGGCTGACTGATCGAGCTAAAAGAGGCTAACCTGTTAGCTACTGAGCACAGCTAGCTAAAGCACTACCCAGTTCTCTCGTTTATATCAAGGTTTGCAGTTACTTTTTTATGTTCACCATAAACATATTTTTTCAGTCTTGTTATCAATCAGATAAAACTGAATTGATCATTAGACGCGTTAATGCTACAGATTCTCCTGACTTGCCACAAAGACACTGCGTGACGTTACGATCATTGTCTGGGCAACCACAATGTTTTACATCATGTGGCAACGTAGCGTAAAGTCACTGGCATGCGCAGGACCCGAGCAGATCTGACCGCCCCAGCAGATCTGGTATCTATACCGGTTCCATGCGTTCATGCTGAAACCCTGATAGTGATGAGTTTGGCCACACTTAATTTCCTGTATAGAACAGCGCCTAATAATAAGACACCAATGCTGCTACTAAGTTTCTTCACACAACACCCTGGACCAAAAAATGCATTTACATTCTTGAAAAGCCAAAACCACTGGTTTAATCCCAAAAGATGAAGACACTTGAACCTAAATCAAATATTTAAAAAATGCTATATTTTATGCTAAAACAATGGTTCAATATTGCTGTTATGTCATAGAGCAGGTATACAATGTAACTAATTACTGCTGTTTTTCAGAGTTACCATATTTTTTTTTACTTATTATTGAAATTAAACCATCAATAAAAAAAAAATTAAAAAAACACATATTCCTAAAGTTATCCTTACCTGATAAAGGTAGAAGTGTCCTGCAGTCTCACATGTGTAAGACACATCCCCAGGAACATCCAAGCTCTCCTGTAATCTTCCCACCTCTCTGAGGAGCTCCAGTCTTCTAGCAAGGACATAGTTCACTCTACCATACCTGTAAGAGAATGCAACATAATTATCAGATCAGCAGAAATATATCATGCTTTATTTAAGAATGAAGCAACAATCCTATTACTTGGAAGCATACAAAGTCCTACTCTTAACATAGAAATGTTCTCTGAATGCACAGGATAATCAGCCGGAAGTAAATATTGGGATCTGATCTAATAAACGACTTCCTTTTCAAGATACAGGTAAAAAGCTAAATTAAATATATAAAATATATGCTAAAATGATTCAGATTTAAAAAAATTAGATTGGGATAATTTCTATTTCAATTCTTTTGTGGATCTTTTTTCCCAGACAGACATTTCTGAAAAGCAATGAGCCATGTCAGGCACACACAGGAAGTAGGCGGGGTCACCAGGGTGATATTAGAGGTGAGCCTATTTTTAGACCTTCTTCAAAGATCCTCAGTCAGCAAATCACACAAAGAGGATCATACAGCCCCGCCCGTTTGGCTGGAATAAATTAAAAAAATGGAAAGTGAACCTGCTTAGTTCAGACTCATGTTAAACCTGAATAAGTGAGGCATCCGATTTCACCTCATATTAAAGAATTTTGTCCTGCTTTTGGGATGTCAAAAATAAACCAATCCATGTGGCTTTCATCTGCTTTTAATATCTCAATAAACCAAAGAAAAAATGTTTACCTTTAAATGCAAAAGATCATAGTTTCCCCTCTGTCAAGCTCTAAGTGTAAAGTTGTCATCTATTTTTTATTTTACCTTGTAGTACGTGTTAATTAAAACCCTCCGGCTCTCTGCTCTGGCTGGTGTCAGTGTGATGGAAGAAGTGTGCAGCCGGCATGTTGTGTGTCTCAATATAGCTCTCTTTCACATTTATGGTCTTGCATAATTTAAAAATGGAAGCTACTTTTTCAAGAATCACAGTTTACACAAAACACTGAATAACAACATGTGTATAGCACGGTTCTTCAGAGGGAATCTAACAGAATATAAATACTTTTTTCATTAACATGTCACCTGCAGGGGAGGTTTAAATAGTAACACTCTAGCAGCTATATTAATATTCTGTAATATGAGGCTATTTATACTAAACAAATTTCTATCAAAAATGGTGACTGATTTGTTTACAGGTGGTTTTAAAATAGCAGCAAACGTGGGGAGCTCTAAATGTTTACAGTATCTTAGGCCAAGTCTTTCTCAAGTCAGTCATGAGTCGTCATAAAACACTGCTACATCATCCTTCATCTCACCAAGGACATGAGTCACTGGCCTGCAGGGCCATTCACACACACAAGATTAGTGTTTAAAGAGCTGCAAGCAGTTGTGGGTCTTGGATAGGAGGTGTTGTAGTTATTAGCAAAGTAAGAAGTGCAGCTTGGTCTATTAGGTTATTTGCAATGAGGGCAAATCAATTAGTAATGGCCATTTTACCTTTTCTACCCTGAAGCACATTGCTAGTTTTGCTTTTGTTTTAATAACAGAGAGGTTTTTTGAAAAGCTTTACGTTGCACAAAGAAACATAAACCTCATTGAGAAACAAAAAAAAAAAACTAAACAAATCAATAGGGCTGGCTATTTTGGCCAAAGTCCTGAATCGATTCGATTTTGATTCATACAGTTCTAAATTGATTAATTTCGATTCAATCTGCTTTTACAATAATGAAAGTGGTTCAACTGTGTTTCAAAATACACATGCATTTTTTTTTTCTTCCTGTCATATTAAACACAAAGTGCAAACTTGTAAATTGGACAGTTTAAACTTGAGATGTGAACAAAACTGTCTCAAAAGTGCAAACTTGTTTGTGAAAAGTGAAAAAGTGAAGCCTAGCTCGCAGACGTGACACAGGGGGGGACACAGCAGACAAGCATTATCTCCACTGTACAAACCACATGTGCAGCGTTTTCTGTAACAACTACAGGGTGTTTGCTGGTTAGCCCCCCATTTGTTAATGTCTTCAGTCAACCTATATTTGCAGCTGTCTGGCTTGAAGTCATCTTGAGTGCATCTTTCCTGCTCATTTGAATGTTAACGTCACGCGCGTCAATATAAAACAAATCGATCTCATTTAACTAGACATCGATTTTGCAAAAATGTAAAGGAATCGATTCAAAATCGATTAAATTTATTTTTTTACCCAGCCCTAAAAATCAATCAATTATGAAACAATGGAGGAAACGATTCATGATTAATAAGTTGGTCTTTTTATATTTAGGGGGAAGTCAGAAACCATTCAGCTGCCGATTTAAATGTTACTCACACACTCAGTATTAATAAATGGCATTTGCCGGGTGATATCTTTTTATGCAAACCTAAGTGACTTGACTGTCATAGTTAGGGCTGCAACTAACGACTATTTTAAAAATCGATGAATCAGCCGATTATTTTTTCGATTAATCGATGAATCGGACAAAAAATATTTTTTATATTAACCTCTTTATTCCAAAATAAACATTTTAGACAGAACAAACAAGCACACAAGTACAGGTTGCTCATTAACTGTACTGGTGCAATATGAAAAATAAATGTTTGTGTTAAAACTACGCAAACTTACATGAGAAATGTAGCTTTTTACAAAAGTTGCATGTTACGACTTTTTTACAAAGCGCAGGCTGTCTGCGAATTGAGACACAGCTTGCATTTGCGGTATCGGTCATTAGAACAGTTGACGTTACTGCCTTTTGAAAACAACCTTTGCTCACCTGCGATGCTGGCTCGCTCTGCTTTATTTTTTTCTTCCCCCGTTTCAATCAAGTGGCAGTGATGACGATGGCGGCGGATGACGCATTAATCGCGTGACACAACTAATCAATGATGAAATTCGTTGCCAACGCTTTTAAAAGTCGATTTTTATCGATTCGTTGTTGCAGCCCTAGTCCTAGATGCTGCTAATTCAAAAGGACAAATAAACGTCATTGACGTTTTCAAGGTAAAATCTGTCACAAAATCCGTAGCGGCCATAGTAAAAAAAAAAAAACACTCAACATTAAGATATTTTACTTCTGAAAGGGGTTTCCTGTTTCTCTCTACAGATAAATCATAGTAGTCAACTCCAGAAATGAACTGAGAAACACCTAATTGATAGCTTTTTTCAAAAGCGAGATGCAGCTTTTTAAAACATGCTAAAAACACATCAACCACCCAAACCTTAAGACCCATCTGAGGAAACAGAATCAATATTTCCAACAGAAACACACAGATCTGTTACCTTGCAGGCAAGATGATTTGTGGTGAGATTTGTGAATTTAAAACCCCCCGAAAATGCAACTTGCCAGAAGCCATTAGATGCATTAGCCTCGAATACAGAAATGTTTTCAACCAGAAAATGCAGTGACATTTATGACGTCAACATGAAGCAGCAGTTCGAAGCAAAAACAAACATGGCTGCACCAGTGGACGTAGACTCCAATATTCAGTCTGTTTCAGCTGGAATATCCTCTATTCCTTTTTTAAAAGACAAGCAAAAGGACTTTTGCCTTTTTGGATGGAAAAGATGCTTGCACATTCCCCCCAACCGGATTTGGTAAGAGTTTGATTTATCAGTTAACTCTACTAGTTGTAAAACAAATCAAGAATGTGAATTGTCACAGCTTCTACTACTGCTGCTGTGATTGGCTGAAAGCTCGACATGGAGGCAGGTGCTGCTTGATGATTTACCCAATCAGCTCGAACAATTGTACTGAATCAATCTGGCTTATGCAGAGTTAACAGATCTGTGTCCTCGACTTGGATGAGGAAACTTGCACTGGCCTAAGACACGCAAAGTGAAAATGGCTAATAAATGAACTAAAATAGATTTTAATTGTAGTAGTCATACAATTGCGATTGTATGATTTTTGTAGTAATCCTTTGAAAACAAAGATTTGTTGCTGTAGGTCATGATCCGAACATTTGTAAATGTAGAAACTCTACCACTGACCAGCCTCATTCATTCCTCACCTGAGTCTGATAACCATTTTAATGCTTTTAAAAGGAGATTAGGTGCATTTATTCATGCAGCCATTTATGAATGTATTTATTTAATTTTAAGATCACGCTTTTTCTAATTACCTATCAAAAAAATATATGAGTAAGCAATATCCAAACATTAATAAACACTAATGAAAACAAATTAAAAGATGACTCTTATACTGACGGATGTAATACTGTTTCACAAGCTTTAAGTGAATAAGAATAATGAGCCATTATCCATTTAAAGTTAGCAGTGATTCACTTAATAGCATTTCAATAGAATTCATTTCAACTCTATCCCAAAAAAAAGTCCTTTAATATTGTACTCTAATAATTTAATGCTGGCCTATTAATGTGCGTGTCTTCAGAAAATCATTATTCATATTTACATGAAATCCGAGAAGCTGTTTTCTAGCTTCAATGAGTTGAATGATCAGTGATACAACCAAAGCTTTTTTTTTTTTAATAATTGTCTAAATAGATTGCACCATAATGGAGTTTATATTCATGTTTAGCTTACTATCCACAAAAAAGGTTAAAAAAACACAAAAAACTATTAGATTAGATGAACAAGATCCTTTGATTTGTGAAAAGAGCTGAATGTGGCAAAGCCTAATCAAGTCAAACAAGGTCCAGAGAGCAGCACACAAGGTTATTAAGTAGTACTGTCCCTGTGCTTAATTCAAGGAATACACAGACAGCTGTTTTCAGGACTGTGCGTAAACAACAGTAAGTATACTAATCAGCTGAATGCACTTTCACACGTTAAAGGGTGTATGTTGGCAAAGTCTCCTCTATCAATCATCAATGTGCTTTTTCCCCCATTAGTTTCCTGTTGTCCTCACCTGCTGAAGTCTTTCTCAGTCTCCAGCTCCTCCTCTCCGTGACCCAGACGCAGAAGGTGGCGCTCGTCAATGTCTAAAGCCATAATCTTTTCAAAGAGCTGGTTCAAAGCCTGGTGTGGAGGAAAACAGGCACCAAATTTGATTTTGAAGGTTTGTTTAAAGCAAGAGGAATGTGTTATTAGTGATATAAAGCATGAGCCAACAGGGAATAAAAATAGGAGGGGGGATAATGTTCTCTCTAGGAACCATCCCCTGGTGTAAAACAGGAGCAGATTATAACTTTATAGTTATATAAATTATATATATAATTATATACTTAAGAGGAGGTACTCTGGTACAAAGGAGCTCAAGTGTTCCCTCCTGGTGTAAATGAATTGGGAATTATTTCAGTCTGAAAACCCTTTTTTTTTTTTATTAGAGTTTGTGTTTGCTGACCTGATTAGAATGAGTGACTATGAGAGTCCTTTGCTCGGGAAAGTTGTGATAGAGGTTGGAGATGATCTGAACAGCCACGTCTGTCTTTCCAGTGCCTGGTGGTCCTACAACCTGTACAAAGGAATGAAAACATCAGGAATTAGCTCCATACTTGAGGACAAATATTCAATACTCTTAATCGTCTCAACTTGACTTTAACGATAAACAAGGATTTTTTGACAATTTTTTGTTTTTGAAGAATGCAAGACCTGAACCTAAGAACAAACAGATGAGCAGTTAAATACAATGGGTAAAAAAAGATGTAGGAAAAACAACTGGATGGATAAACGGATATTGGTCGAACAATTTAACAGGTGATGGTTGGATGGACAGACGGGGAAAAAATGATGGAAGGACAGACTGACACAAGCTTTAGCTTATCAGCAGGATAAATGACAAGCTCTAGCTGGAAAAAAGTCTTTTTGACTGCACATTCAGGTAAGGACAGCGAGCCAGCGGGGAGAATAAATTACACTTCCAGGCTTTCTTTTATCCTCACTATGTAAATATGGCTGCCACTTCATTATGGTGCACAACTTGTCATGATAATAACCCCAAGCCCTGTTTACCCAACTAAGGAGAAAAGAGAGATGTGGTTATATCTAATTTACTAAATACATATTCATGAAAAAGGTTGGTTTTAGTATGAGTCTCAGGTGAGTAAGCTCTGCTAAAAATAGGATGCCTAATTACATATGCATACATAAATCACCACATAATAAGCTTCTTGGGTTCCCTACTGAAAACTAGCTAAACCAGGAGGCAGAGGGTGCTTGTTATGGCTGCTGATGAATGTGGTGTAAACCAAAAAGGAAGATGATAGGAGGTAGAGAGAGGGCAAGAAGAGAGCATGCACACAGGACCGTCTTATAACCCAGCTGGTTTCATTGTTTTTTCTGTTTTATGTTAACCATTTAACTGATATAATCAATTACCATTCATTCTATTCTTTGCAAATATAACTTAATTATTACTATGTTTGATTTAAATGTGTCCATTGCAAAAATAAAACAAAAAAAAAAGGTCCTTACCATAGTTAGTCCTGGCTGCATCCCGGCTCGGATGGCTTCGATCTGCGTAGGTGTGAACTGAATCGTGTTCCTGGAAGAAATTTGCATCATTGACGTTAATAAAGCTGCTACCTTATTTAATGTGTTGAACTGTTGAATCTCTTTAGTATCTGAATTTCATTGTTTGCTTTAGCTTATAAATAAAGAAAAAGTATTCTGACAATGAATAGAAATGGAGAAGCTATAGATCAGAATGAGAATTATGTTATGGGTGTAACAGTCATTCTATAAAGATAAGGGAAGGGGCTACCACATGATTTTGATTTTTCAACAAAAAAACAAAAATGCTAATTGAAAAATGGCAGCAACCTATTTTAATAAAAAAACAAACCAACCTCTCAACCTACATAGCGCAAAAGTCAGAGAAAAAATAAAATAAAAATCACTCATAAGTAACTTAGCTTGAAGCATTCAGATTTGTTCTCTGCATGATCCTGAGATGTTAGAAAACATGGTTGCAACAATGCAACTTTAGTCCTCTGATCAGACTATAGTTGCTCCCTGAATCTGGATCAGGGCATCACAGAGTTCCTGGAAAGCCTGAGGTGGAACCTACAGCAGCAGAGTAAGACTAAGTATAATTTCAAAGAGGTCAAGGTGCGCTATGGGATTTAGGTCAGGCCAATCAATTTTCCAGGAACTGCATTCACATTCTCGCCATAGGTTTGCCATTGTAGTGCATCAAGAGGAACCAAGACCCCCACTCCACCCTCACAGGGTTTGAAACTGAATCCATGGATTTTAACCTAAGATCTCATGACAATCAGGCTGCTGTTCCTTGGTGTTCAAGGCTCTCAATGTCCCTCCGTGAACATGTCTCCACATACCATGACTAAACCGCCACCATTTAGTAATACTAAAGATAATGCAAGCATTTTCTTCATAAATTCACTGGTTCCTTTAAAGTTTGTCACAAGTGTTCAGGGTCAGCCTTCAGCTGTTCCACGGTAAATACCAATCAGGTTCCATGGAATTGTGCAAAAAAGCATGAGGCTCTCAGACCCTCCTAATGAAGCCTGATTCTGATTGTTCAGGCAGAAAAAACGTCAATAGAGGACTGTTGGAGGTCACTGTTTAGAGCCCTGGGAATCTTCATATAGTTGCTCTTTGTACTAAAGGCCAACAGCAGTCCTGCTGATGTGCTCTTCGGCCTTTTCCAGCTCCTTCCCCGTGGAATCTCTCTCATGCTATTGAGATTGCTGGGAGTCATAGTAAAGCTTTGGGCAGTCGAATAAACAGTTCCACCTGTATAATGATGTCACACTAGATCAAATGTTGCTAGTTTTAGTACCAAGAAATGTACTGAAACAGATACAAACCCCAATGTGCTCTACAGCAAACAGCTCAACAATCTGGACGAAGAATTGACCAGATTATGTCCTCTGATTGACAGTTAATAAATGCAACATTAAACACAAGCAAATCTATTCATTCTTTTTTGTGTTATACATGAATATAACTTATCTATTTAACATTATTGTAGTGGAAAAAAAGAAGAACAGAATATAAGAATAGAACAAAAACCCTAAAAAAGTACCAAACAACATTAATCAGGAGTCCCTTCAAACTTTTTAGTGTAAAACAGATGATTTGATCCATTATTTAATAACTGATGCTAAAGAGCGGTGCTCTCTCACCTTTTGGGCTGGTTGTAGGGATACGGCCCACGGTTGGGGGCCACATATGGTTCCACGATCAGCGTTTTATCTTCTTCCACATCTTTCTCTTCTTCATCAGCCTTTCTTTTCTTCCCTTTGTCTTGTTTATTGGAGATGGGAAACGTAATTCTAGAAAACAAAGAAAAACAAGGTCAGCATCATAAATTAAGATATCAAGAATCATAAAAGGAGAATACACTGTATCTAGTTATGTATGCAAGCATTACATTAGCATTAAAGAGAAAGTTATTTAAAAATGTATTTTTTTTTATTTTCACCTGAAAGGAGGGACTTGAAGCTCTGGCTTCTCCTCAGCAACCTTTATGGTATGACCGGGAAAACACGACCGCAAGTGATCCAGGGAGAGAAAGGTGTCGTTGAAGTCCAATGTGGAGATCTGATTGGGCATCTTGGAGTAGTGGGCGCTGCCTGGGTCCCCGTAGCCAAGAATAATGTCGTGAAGCCAGTCGGGGACGACGCATTCTGTGTTCATCAGGTGTCTGATGGTCTCCAGCACAGCCTAAAAACACAGTCAGATTGATGACAGATTTCCACATTTTTTATCATCCGAATATTTAACTTTTTAAACGCAATTTTGTTAATATCTTAAATCTGTTTAAAATATCTTAAAGGCAACATCACAGCTTTAATAATCAATGCAGCAATTTAAGGTCACAGGATCCTCTTCAGCTTTTACTTTTTACCTTGAAATTATTCTCCTTAGGTTTGCGTCTCATGATGATGTTGAAGGTCTCATACGGGTCTTCGGTGCCACTCTGAATGCTGCTGGTCATGTCCTGCTGATACTGGTTGGGATCCAGCCAAACACGGAAGGTTCTGCTGTCTCCTCGTAACTTAGGTTTGGGTTCAGGTCCTTATTCAAGTGGGAGAAGGAGAAAGTATTAAATATTAAAGGGTGACTGCATTAATAAGCTTGCTTGCTTATTTAGATTTCCAACAGATATTAATATTTTGTTACAATACCACGCTTGGAAGTATTTTTCACTTTGAAGATAAACCAACAGAAAGCTGGGCAGAATTGTAAACTACAGGAAATATGATAGATGATTTGCAAAATACTGATAATCAAATAATCTTACCAGGGTTGGGTGAGTTTGTTAACCACCCTTTACTTAAATGTCCCAAAATGAAACCCAGTGGAGTCAAGTTGCTTTTACATAAATTAACCGTATTTTTCCGGACTTTAAGTCACACCAGCCACTATATCCATTATAAAGAAATAACAAAGATAGGTGGGACTGGACTATAAGACGCAGAGAAGTATAGGGATGCTACCTTAACATGAAAGGTCAGAGGACAATGATCACGGCTAAGGGAGGAAACAGCGGTGCCCTAAATTAAAAACATTTATTCGACAGAATTCAAAGATGTGGTTTTGCAACCGATGTCATTACTAACAGTAAGCACGACATTCAGGGTGGTGAAAACGGGAAATGTGAAATAGTGCAATACGCTGAGAGCATATTTTTTGGGGCCATTTGTGTTGTCTCATTAAGTCATTAGTAATTGATGGTTGATTTTTTTCTGTTCTCCAATCTTGAGCAGCTAAAGGGCAGCTGCCCATGATGCATTGCATTTCTCTTTCCGGTTACTTCTTAAAAGATAAAGCTACCAACAATTAAAACCGTTTTATTACGGTAAATTAATTGAGAATCTACTGGTATATTTTTTATTCATAGGTAGCTCTACAGGTTGCACCCCCAAACAAAACATGTAAAAAAGTTTGACTTAAAGTCTGAAAAATCCATTATTTGGTAAATAAAATCATGAAACTTGCTTCCTTCATGACATAGTTGTGCTGATCACTATAAAAATGTAATAAAATATTAAAATCAGTTTTCTTTATATTTTTTTGTATCAAAATGTATAAAATTTTTAGGAATTTAAAACACTTTTGTGCATCTAAGCATGGTCTCCTTATAGTGCTGAATGAGACAAAGCGTCCAAGGAGGTACTATAAGGATGAGAATTAATGGGTTTATTATTAATCTACAAGCAAAAATGTTTTCATCTGTCAAAAGATACTTATCCTGTTTTCAGGCAGCATAACTTCTACAATCGGACAGGAAGGTCAACTGTAACTAAAGAAGCAGATTTTCTTTACTCAGACCTATTCTGACTCTTCAGCAGAAGCTCAGTGATTTATGCGACACAAACACACCACCCAGATAACCACAGAACCACTTATCCCTGTTGGGGATCTGAAAGTTTAACCAAGCCCACTCTGGCAGGACATGTCTCCTGGCATTGTGTCTACTTAGAAAAGCCTTCCTTCTCCATATTTGATCAAAGCAGATGAGACAGGATAGGGAAAATGGTGCTCCGGCAAGGGGACATATGCTCTGAGGGAAGACTAAGAAGATGCTTGCAGGGTAACTTAGGTGAACTCGCATTAAAAAAAAATCTTTGAGCTTTAAAGTAGAACAAAGCTCAAACAGAGGTTGTAATTTATTCTGCTGATAAAAGTCAGAGAGACTTTCTTTTTAGGTATGACCTGTTTAGAAATACCCTCGAAATCAATTTGGCCAATTCTAATATGTCAACTATTTTTCATTAAATAATTTATTAAATGAATAAAATACAACTATGCTGATTTTCTTTAACATTTTTAGGTTATTACCTTTATTTATTTATTTTTTTTTTTACAGGCAAGTCATTAAGAACAAGTTCTTATTTACAATAGCTGCCTGAGAAGTCGAGTAACCAGTTAGGAAACAGGAAATAGGGCTAAAATAAATACAATACATTAGTAATACAAACATAAAATACAATTAATTTAAAACTCTATTCAAAAATGACTTTAAAGAAGCAGCTGCAAGAGTCTGTGAACGAGGATAATAATTGTTTTGAAGGATGAAATTAAAATTAGTCTATCTAGTTTAAGAATATTTGCAGAGCGTTCCAGTCATGAATGGCAGCAGATTGAAAAGAAACAAGGCCAAAAGTAGTGTTTGTTTTGCGAATAAGAATTTTGAGATAAAGTTAGATGAAGTGTTTCAAGTGACAGGCTGAAGCGCAATGGTGTGTATTGAAAGGCATTTATGGCACACCTGATGGCGGAATGGTAAAGACTGTCAAGTTTTGATGGAGTGGACTTGCAAGCAACCCTATATATAGTGTCTCCGTAGTCTAAAATGGGTAGAATAGTCATTTGGATAAGAGCGGTTTCTGTAAAGGAAGCCAAGCTTAGCCTTGACTTTTGATTGCAGCTTTGAAATGTGGATGCAGAAGGAAATTGACGTTTCCAACCAGGTGCTCAAGTCTTAATATGCAGTTATACTTGCTATTAAGTACTTCTAAAAAATTTGTTTAGTTCTTAAACGGCAAATTCCATACAAAACCATGAACAAAACTTTTTTCAAAACTGCAACTAGATAAAAACAATTATACTTTGAAGTCACTAACAATCTGCAGAGCAAAAATGTGACAAATATTTTAGTAAAATTATAGTACTTAAAGATACTTTTTCCTGTTAGGGAGATCTGAAGTTGTGCAGAGAATGATTTATTAGAGTGGCCATCATCTAAGCTAATATATGGAAAAGCAAAAACTGGATTAGAATAAGCCATTGAATTTAAAACTAGATATTTGTCTGTGAAGCTTAAAAGTGCGGAGCTGATGTAAGCACATTTACATTTTCAACCACATGAAAAAAGTAGAGGTAAACAAACTAAAAAAACTTTAATTAGTTTAATTCAAAGTAAACAAGATGATTCAATGTTCCTCTGATATAAAGCCAGGAAGCAAAAATGGTTTAATCAGCAGTAAACTAAAACTGCACTCATACAAAAACCCAATGGCTGAGAAAACGTCATCATTCTGTGCTTAAATCTATTGCTGCAGGGGAAAGCATTGCAGAGCTAATTAGAGCAAATGATCAAATGTTAACAAATCAACACCAGTCAGACCCGCCCTGAGGATATGCTAGTGTTAAGATTCATTGTATTAAATGGCTCCTGGTTTTCTGATGCTCAGGTATTTGTGACTTTACCTTCTTCGATGACACGTCCCTTATCATCCAGCATACCCTGCACCTCGCAGCCTCTCACGTACACCAGCCCAGTCTGGTCCAGAAAGGGCTGGCGCCGGTCGAAGCGTGTGCCGTAGAGCAACACGGGCCGCACTGTGATCAGAAAGCAGACGTCATGCTTTCGTAGACCTAAAAGTAGGGAGAACAGAGAAGCAGAACAGTTAGAGAATTAGAGGTTGAAGCTTTGTGAAATGATAAAAAGCTTCCTCCTGCACCATTCATCTTAATAAAAAACCCAAAGATATGTATAAAAGCCTTTTTCCCCCTTGAGATTTTCAGCAAAAAACAAGACTAAAGTTTTTTCATGGAGACACAATCCAAAACTTACATTTTCATACAGCCAAACACATATTTCCAACTGTAAATACACTAAAGCTTTACCAACACCTCTTATTGAATGAAAACCTCAGCAGCTTTTCAACTTAGCATGCAACACAACTTCCGCTATGATAAGGAAATCTTTTATTATTGAGATTAGGGCTGCAACTAACGATTATTTTGCAAATCGATTAATCTGTTGATTATTTTTTTCAATTAATCTATTAATAATCGGACAAGAAAAGATTCTTTAAAGAAGATTTTTTTATGAAATTAAACCAGGTTCTGGGTAGTACATGCTGACAGACGAATTTTTTTTTAATCTTAAATTCAAAATCTTTGTTAATAATTATTGCTCTAATTGGGTTGGTCTGTCAGCTAAAGGCATGTTTTACAGTCTCTATACTCCAGTAACAAATAATCGATTACTAAATTAGTTGACAATTATGGAAGTGGCAGAATCATGCTTACTTTTTGTCCTAATTAGGGCATGTGATGTGATCAAGAATAACAACAAACAAAAACAGTTGCTAAGGAAGATAAGAGAAAACCAGCAGTCTAAGGTCAACAGCAAAGATTTTTACAACTAATTTTAAGAAATACCGATTGAAGGAACCATCTGGTAGAATATTAAGTAAAAGAATAAAAAAAAAAGATTTCAGAGAACAGTTGTCTCGTGGTCAGTTTTTACCTTCCCATTCTTGTTTGATGTGATCCTGTACGTTGAGGTTAATCGTGACGTCAGCCCGCACACGAGCAGGCCAGCTTTCTCCAATGTTGGGCTTGGCAACTTCAACGATGGAAAAAGAGGTGATTGTCTGAGCCATCCGAGCCCAGCCTCCAAACACCACCCCACCGTACTCTGACTGCCTGTGTGAACAGACAGACATGACAGTAGTCACAACATGTGCTGTAGGCTACAGTTAGAGTTCAATACCAGAATATAAGCAAGGGGTTAGTCTACAGTTTCCTTTATAGTTCTGATAAATACTGACGCACTGATCAATACTGAAATATGAATACTAATAATCTGTACGGTTTAAAATCCTTTAGCAGGTGGAAACTACTCTTTCTTCCTTCTAGGCAAGCATTAAATATTCCACTGCCAATTTCCAATATAAGCCAACCCATATGACAAACCAGCAGCTTTTCTTTTAGATTTACTGAATGACAGCAGCCTGTATTTTACTCCATAATCGATTGAAAATAAAATCTGAGGTATCGAACATCACTACGGATAAAACACCCAGCAAGATGCCACATAACGTCACACACTTGCATCACTATGAAAGTGAAGCAGTAAGTTTTATAATGTATTAGCAATGAATACGCTCTGTTGCTATGTTTTAATGTGGCCACATTTATAGACAGGAACAGATTCTGATGAAGACGTCTCACCATGGTTTCATTCTCCACACCACATCCTCAATGTCCTGTCTGATCTCGTAAGTTGACTCCAGGCGAAAGAGGTTAAAGTTCCTCAGAAGGTAGTCATGAAGCGTCAGGAACTGGAGATTCAGCTTTGGCAGAGCCAAGCAGCCTTTAACAAGCAAATCATAAACAAGAGCAATAAATTAGAGCAACTGCAGATAATGCTGAAATATGATTATTTATTGCTTCACCTCTAAATACACAGGATTAAAATAAAAAGATACTAAGTCCCTGCAGGCATATCACTTTAGATAAACCATGTAACAATAAAAGGGTATAGAGGCAGTGAGTAAACACGAAAAGTTTAAAAACAAAACCCAATGAAATCCTAATTCAGACATTCATTTCCTACCTTCGCCTGAGTAATACTCTGTAGGGACAATATTTTGATCCCAGATGATCTTCTCTGTGGGATAAAGGGGCATCTGGTTCAGTTGTTCAATCTGAGAGATTCTGCGCTCATGACGGGAAACCTATAAGCAATGCAGATTACAATGGGAGTGAAAAATAGAAACAAACAAATTATATAGCTATACAACACTGAAACTATATATTAATGTTTGACTTTAAAGGCACTTAGCTGGAGTATGATAAAAAAAACATAAAATCCAATCCAGTGCAATTTACATGGAACTGTTATTTCTTCTTTTTCGCTGCTTATTTGTTAATAAATAATATAAAGTACATTTATATCTGTCTTAATTTTTGTTTTTTACTATGTTTAAGTCAACAACTTCTCTCGGCTTAATATTCCAAAAGACAGCTTGTTATTGGAGACAAGAGAAAAGAAATGTTAAAAGATTGCAATTTATTTACTGCATTAGGGGGGAAAAAATAGATATTAAAAAAGCTTATTCAAAAAACTGATTAAAATAGGATAGGAAGAAAAAAACCAACACTGAAATAACTCCATCAGCGATTAAACATTTTCAAATCCCAGTTTAACTGTTGGCATTGATATCATCAATTATAAAGGAGAAGATTTACTAAGAAAATAAAGTAATATTTGCTTGTCAGTAAAAAAAAAGGACTTGTGTCCTACAATGTGTTTCAGGTAGTATTATTCAGGTAGTATCAGGAAATATTTGCATTTACAGATGTTTATCATGGCAAATGTTTAAAGTCTAAAGAAGATCATAAAATAGTGAACCTACCAACATCTCAAGGAGAAACTCTTTCTCAATTGTTGTTTCCTGGCCTTCAGGCAGCTCTGGCAGCAGACACAAGTATGAGGCCACCCGGTGGAGCATGTTGGGACTGCAGAATAATAATTAGTAAGTCAGCAAAAAATAAAATAAAATAATAATAATAATAGTTCAACAAATTAAAAAGGGATTTGTGTTACAAATTTAGCTGATACACGTATCCTGAGCATATATGATTAGAATAAGCTAACTACTGACTGGGGAACTTAGATAGTGATCTTGGAAATGACTAAAATGAGGAACATTTTTGTTTTGTTTTTTACCCATGATCGGTAGATAATAAAGTTTGATGCTTAGCTTGCCATGTTTGAGAAAAGATCAGTTGAACTAGCACTTCTGGACAGTCCATTCCTCATAGAGAAATGTTCAAAACACTGTCAACCCGGCATGTGTGAGAATATACAACTTTATCAAATAATTCACGCTTATTAGAGCCGTAGCACAAAGCAATTTCTCAGTTTGGTTAAACACAGCTCTTCTGCACCGTCAGCATGTGCGTTAAGGGCCTAGGGCGCACTCAGAGACAGGATTATGGAAATCAAGGCCCATCTCAGTCTCGGGAAGCTGAGGCACGGCTCTTTGCATGCAGACGCGTTTTAATCAGGCTGGCAAACTCTGTGACACAGGCAGGCTTCGGTACAAAGCAAAGGACAGGACCTAGACACGTTGTGACAGCACTGAACAGCCACACGTGGCACTAAACAACTGGGACCGTGGATTTGCATCCCTTTTTTTGTAACTTATGATGCCATACATGAGCAGCGGGGTGACAATTGTGCCAATGCTGCACATTTCTGGACCAGTGGATGAAGCTGGCATGGTTTGTGTGGACACTTTATTTCCTTAGCAACAAGATAAGTTTGGCATATTAAGTCATTCGGGACAGGGTTTGATGACTGGATAAGGTTCTGACTGACAGCGGAGACTCTGACGGGGCAGGGTAAGGATGGGGACACATTAGAAACATTTCAAAAGTAAATCGCAAAAGTATAGCTGATCTTTTTGTACATTTATGCATGTTGGAATACATGCTATAATGCGTTTTAAATGATTTAGAAAGACGGAAATCCAAAGGTGTGCCACCCACTTTAATTTGATATTATAAAAAAAAAAAAAATCCAGTCTTTCTCATGTAAATTAATGACACGACTCTACTAAGATTAAAAAAAAGTCTAAATGAAAGATTGTCCAGAGATAAAACCACGTCTAAATAAGTCTGCAATGAAGCAAAGACGGAAACCAGCAGACATGTGGAAAATGATGCTTAAAACTAAACTTTTGGGTCTGTCAGAAATGCAGAGCAGACCATTTTACAGAGCAGAACATGCTGTTGCCAACATCATTTATTTGAGAAAGGCAGGAGAGATGTTGAGCTAAATAGCAAATAGACTGAATTTAAGTGGTACCTTTTCAAATCATGCTGAATATTTAACAAACATTCACCCAATTGGACTCAAAAACCACAAAATGATACATGATTGATCAGTAACTTTTGGTTTAAAGGGCCTAGTCACGTACTGTGAATTAACAGACTTCTATGCCAGATAATTCTCGTATTGTCTTTTTGATCAAATCATTACTTCCTGTAAGCATATTAGATTTTTGTCCCATTTACACTACCCCTCTGAAACCGATCCGTGTCGAGTTCCGACTGAACTTGAGGCAGTTAAGCGTGCCGAGCTTGGTTCTTACGACCATTCACAACTGAACCGTGCCGAGCCCTACTGTTGAACTAGTACTAGATAAAGCCAGGTTCGGATGCGTCTGGCACAATCCAGTTCAGTTGCGTTCCATTTACACTCAACAGTTATCTTGGGTACCGTGCTAGGACCGTTCTCGGCACGGTTTCAAAGGGATAGTGTAAATGGGACTCTTATTTCTGTGACTTGCACTTTTTTGTTTGCTCTATGCTTTGAGTGTATTTACCACAAAAAGTGACTGGAGGTTTGGTTTTAATGAGACAAAATGTAAAAATGTTAAAAACGGTCTGAATGCTTTGCTAGGCCCTGTACATAACTACATTTAATAACACTGTTTCAGTAATTAGTCACTTCACTAAAACAGTTCTGTATTCAGTTAGGAACAGAGTAGATAGTTAGTACAATGGCTGGATTTATTTGAGAGGAAACACTGAATTTCATCATATCCTTAATTCCTCTTCTTGGCCTGAAATGCTCCCAACGTGTTTGACTGAAGTGACAGTGTGCCTCCGTGCAGTCAGGCTGCTAAGGCTGTGCAATAATGATATGTTTGTTGTGTGTCAGGCACTTAGTGGATAAATTCAGAGTGGTTGACTGGGAGCTTAGCCTATGATTAGCACAGCTCGAAAAAACTGGCATTAGTGGGAGTTGTTGAGTGAAAACTGCCTTGTTAAATCTGGTCGGAATATTTGAGGTTTTCCAGGACTTTTTCTGGGGACAGTTTGAAAAGCTGTGAACAATGCAGGCAGTTTAATATTCAAAACCCTAATTCTGGGGGGAAAAAAAGCAGAGACGTTTTAAGTCACATAAGTGTTCCTGAGCCAAAAAATAATGACAGAATGCACCCTGGGACGTTTTCAGTAGGCTTTTCCAGATCAGCAGTATATCAGTGTTTTACAGTCATGCAGACATGGGTAGAAGTTAATGTAGACTCACACAGCCACCCAGACACAGGGCCATTCATCAAAGGGAGGGTGGTTTTTAGCTTTTTGGCGAGCTAATATGATCTGACAAACACAGCTGTTCAAAGAGTTTATTCTCGAGCCACTGCAAATCGATTCGATTAATGAGGCGTGCCTTTCTGGCCGGTACCAGCTGCCTGTTCAAGGGTTCACTAGCTGCCTTTTAGCAAGGAAGTCTGGCAGCAATGGCAGCTCAGCTATATAATAACACAGCAGCAACCTACATGAAAATGCAAGTCTGGACCTCCGTGTTATTCTGATTTGGTGATAATTATTCATACATGAAAAATGACTGACTTTTTAAGGTGTTTAGGTATGCGTCCATCACTTCCATACAGAATAAATGTTTTCAAACTATTTGTAGGCCAATGTCATGTCTCAACTTGACCCCAGAAAATTGCAAAGGGTCTTAGTTTGCAAATAAGTTTTTGAAATCATATATTTTCCATCCTCAGGTAATGTAAAAGGGAAGAGTCTGACCCAGTGAGAGCAGCACTCTATTAAGACGAGAATCATTTCTAGGTAGCTTCAATTCAAGGAGCAAAATGGGTCAAAACAAACAAATATCAGAACCAAATCATGAACATGTCTTTCAGAGATACAGGACTCCTGGGTCAGGATCCCAGAGACATAAAACTTTCTGTTGCATAAAAAGTGAGGAGAAAAAAGGGGTGAAGCTTTCCCCAAGCTTTCTCATGAAGACCAATTATGTTTAATGTGGGGCAATGCTTTAAATGGGCCAAAAAAAAAATCTTAAATGACTCTGACTTTATCTTATTACAGTAGTTTAGACTCTTCTCTTTCTTTACCTGA
Source organism: Cyprinodon variegatus (assembly GCF_000732505.1). Classification (NCBI taxonomy): domain Eukaryota; kingdom Metazoa; phylum Chordata; class Actinopteri; order Cyprinodontiformes; family Cyprinodontidae; genus Cyprinodon; species Cyprinodon variegatus. The sequence continues at coordinate 217,207 of NW_015150474.1, forward strand.
GATGTCCAAAGAGCTTGGTTAACGACTCTCTGGTGTCCACAGCTGCAACATTGGACAACGCAAAGTCGTGCAACTCTGGAAAATGAGCAAAGGCAGCTCTCTGGCAGGAAAAAAAAAAAAGATGTTGTTAAATCAGTACCAGGACGACAGAGACAGAAACATATTTAGAAAATTGTCAAACTAAAAACTTGATTTAAAAAAGTCATTAAAATCTTCACTGTAAAAAATATATACATTCTAGAAATACGTACAAATTTCTTAAATTAACTCTATTTACCCTTAATTTGAGTAGGTAAATAAGATAATCTGCCAATGGAATTAGTCCTCTCCATTAAAAAAAAAAAAAAAAAAAAAGCACATGCACAACCCTGTACCTGCTCCTAAGAAGGAAGGCCTAATAACGCGTACAAGAGGATGCACAAACCCATTTCTCCTCATGTTTAAAAGTTTCTGTTTGCATTGCTCATATTACCTTATTTTCCAATAGAAGATTTGCAATTTTTCCACAATGTCAGACTCACCACCGGTAAGTGAAAATGGGCACGAGCGCATAGGACGGCCTTACGTAAACATATCACAAGAACGATTAACAATTAGGAGGACCAGGTATTTTGTAAGATCCACCTGGAAAAAGAACATCCTCCACTATACCTTTAAGTGTAAACAGCCTTGTTCCATTGGCAAAGTGTCTCACTTACCATCTCAGTTCAAGAAAAAAAAAAAAAACACTATTTTGAAGACAAAATTACTTATTCAGATTTAAATTTTTTGCAGTGTTCTCATGCTGACTTGCTTTAGTGTTTTGTCTTTTATTACCTGGAGTGAGGTGATTCTGTCGTAGTGCAAAGTGGTCATCTCCTTCTGAGTTAAAGCATTTCCTGTTTGGTCATTGATCTCGAAGCCAGTGTAGAATTTCAGCATGTCAAGAAGCTACAAGGATTAGTAAACCATCAGATATGGGCATGAAACACTAAAGTGGTTGCTTATGATAGTCTGACAGATTCAGAGCCCTTCACTTATTATTGGTAAAGATATGTGCAGAAACCTTTGAATAACACTTTGTTATGGAGACTTGGAGGCTGTAAGAAATTTCCCAACATAGCTGCCCGTCTCAAGTTCCTAACCTCACAAGTTTTCCTCACTGATTTATCTTATGCTGTCAAAGATGAATTAAATCGAAAGATTTTTCTGTAGTGCTGAGTAGGTGGAAATCCTTGCACGTTTTGTACCTGACAGAAAAGGTGACCCTCCTTCTCTCTTTTGGTGAGACCAGAGAGCTGGCAGCTGACCATCAGGTGGGAGTCATCCAGCACCGTGTTGAACCAACGGCGTGTTGGAAGCAGCGCCTAGACACATAAGCTCAAGTTTATGGTCTTAAAATGATAAAAGCTGAAGAAACACATGATCTAAAGATAAACAACAACATACATGAGGGAAGATTTGACACTTAAGGCTAAAAAGAACTGAAAAGCAGAACCATTGCTTAATTTTCTGATAAGATTAACCATTTACTTATAAAGAATCTGCACTAACAGAGAGATGCCAAAACATACAGCATCAGCTCCCTCAGTTAATTTATAGCAAGAGGAGGGGAAACATCTAAATCATTAATACTTGTTCTGTAAAAACTCTGGACATAATCATATACATTGTGGAGTAAAAAAAAAAAAAAAACCTTGGACAGGAAACAATGAAAAGTAGAAATATTAAGAATGGGGCAATCTGAACAACAGCACACTGAAAGCATTTATCCTTTATCAGTATTAGGCTGTTCTTTAGGTGCAGCAAATGCCAGCCAAACACAGAGAGAACAGGTACTTTGATATCCATCAGCCTTTGATAGGAGACGGTATAAAGAAGCCCACACAGGTCTTTTTCCCCCCCTTATTTGCTCTCATTTCCAGGTCATCATCGTGGAAAGGAAGTATAGATTTCAGGCAACCGAGGCCTTGTAAACGGATAGCACTGAAGGACAGGGGAAGTCTGCGGAGACAGTCAGCTGGCCGGCCACACGATGCTGCCAGGAACTGCAAGGCCAGCCTGTCAGCAGACAGCCAGAGGAAATCTATTCACCTTCCTCACCGCTAACAGCAGCACAAATATCCATCTTATGTGTCATCAGCAACCTCACATTCAGATATACTTCAGCGGCTTGGATTCTTTTTCTTGAAGCAAAAAGAATGATAACTCTGAGCTCCAATTTGCTAATACAAAAAAAAATAAATAAATAACAGCAGGCTCAAAACGATCAGAAGATACTTAAGAACAGAAGTACTGATATTATCAAAATCCCTATTTCAATCAGTTGCTAGAGCTTTCAACTGTTTTTAGACTGAAAAGTAGTCCTGCTGTTAAAAAAGAAAGTTGAAGCCTTATGAAGGAGTGCCAAAGGTATTAAATAGGATGAAACAACAATGTTAGATTAGAGAAATATCTGAAAAGCCCATTTCTCAAAAAGCTTCATAACTAAGATAATACTTCTATAACTAAACTTAGAAAACATGAGAAGAATGTGCTCTATCTCTATCTAAACACCATGCTTTATGAGATGAAAGCTAAAATTGCGCATGTGACTGAAACATGGCGGCGGCAGCATCCTGCTGCAGGGACAGGAAGGAGGTTAAGAGTTGATGGAAGGATTGATGGTTAAACCCTAATACATTAAATTGTAGCCCCTAATTGTAGCCTTCCTTCAGCTCCTGTTCCTCCTCCTTTTATGGGGTCAACAGTGAGAACTTTAAACTGCAGTGCTGTTTTTAGACAGCCTTCGATCTCCCTGACTTATATGAAACAAAACGCATGTATGATGCTCTTCAAATCTAGGCTTACAGCCTTCTGGAGCGGAAAAACGGAAGCAACAGAAATGTAGCAAAAGATGCAGCTCTTCAAAGACCCAAAACATGTGAGTATTTGTACTTTTGCATGGATCTAAACACGCACATATGTGGGAATGACAGTTATTTTTCACAGTAAATTTTATATAAAACCTGATAAAAATGTGAATAAAAAAAAAAACTGTGTCTCACCTCCAAATCAATCAACAGCTCAATGAACCTCTCACAGTAATGCACTTTGTCCATGGACACGGTCCCTGTAAAATAATAAACAAAGTTATGTTAAATTCCATCACACTTTAGATCTAATTACATTTTCAAAGAAAAAAAACAGTTTCTAACAGTGAAGGTTGCATCACTGTAAAGGAACCATATGATCATCAGAGAAACACATTTGGACAACTATGGAAGTGTCGTGCGTCCAAATGGTCCTTTCTGCAAGATGCTGCATGTTCAGCACAGCGGCATGCTGGGATCCAGCTCCTCATTAAGTGAGCGTGTTGTTGTCGCATGCAGCACGGATGAAAGTAAAGCAGATCCTGCTGGCCTTTGGATCATGATCTACTCTGTCAGCGTAGAATTCAACCTAAACACAGATTCTGTTTTTAGCACCCAGGTAGGGGGCCTGAGTGTCGGCCTGCATTATAACACAGCAAGACCGGTGCTCATGGTTGAGTAGCAGCTGAGTGCACGCTCCATAGGCAGCAAAACAGAGCAACTCTATCATGATTAAAATAAGGAAACAGTTTCAATTTGATGCAACCGATTTTCATTTTTGAATAACTTGGACTGTGCAGATCCCAACGGTATAAACTATATCCAGGTTGGTAATCTTAAAATGTATTTAAATTTAAGAAATATTTTTCCCAAACTGCTCTGTGTGTTCCTTGAGAACTTTTTGTAAAAATTTTCTCTTAAGGTTTATTTCTAATTCACCACCAGTAGAAGTTACTTTTCTCCCCTCCAGTCATGAAAATCATTCATGTCAGGTTTCATTATTTTATTCTTGTTAACAATCTTATTTACAATTAACATAATCCACATAAAAAAGGGCTGATAAAAATGTTTGAATGCATTTGCACAAAACAAAATTGTTTAATCTCTACGGATCAGATATAATGGAACAGAAAAAAACAATCCAAACTGATAAATAGGACAGGAAAAAATGCCCCTCTTACTTCTTATATAAAAAAAAGAAAAATGAAATTGGAAATTTAGTGATCAGAAACGTAGAAAATCGACCAGTTCTGTTTAGGAGGGTGAGGAATGAAGTTAGAAATGACATTTGTAAATAAAACAAAATTTTACTGAAGAATAGTTCAAATCTAACTTGAATCACTATATTTTATATCTTAGGATTTAACAATAATACAAATGTATGAATATTGGGAATGGGAGATAAACAGAGGTTAGTTGTGGTGGAGCATAAAATAAAGGTCCCTTAAAGGGTTAAATATGTGAAGGCCTGTTTCATATTGTTAATAATTTAAAACGCTGTAATAACCTTGATGCCTTTTTTCCTAATCCGAATTCATCCTACTTTATTCTACCCAATTAGCCCCATATCCCAAAGGACTTAAAAGCATTTTCCCCCAATTACCCTCTGCTGGAACCGACATCAGGACCGCTCGAAACTTTTTAATAAGAGATGAAAGGAAGGTCCTTTCTTTAGTTGCTCTGGGGAAGACAGAGAAAAAAAAACAAATCAGTGACCACAAACCATGAATTATAACGCTGTAATAACTATAGATTTTCTGAACATGCTTAGCAAAGAAAATTATATTACTGCTCGGCTGCTTCAGCATCCATCTTATCCAATTTTTTCTTGATTAGATTCCAAAACTTCTGCAGCTTGGGAACCTTCTTCAGCTCTTGCTGGAGTCTGGACTATAAACACACACAGGCAAAGAAAAATAAGTCTTAACAGCATGAAACTGAAATGATCGTCACAAACAATTACTTGGATAGTCAATATTCACTGTGTAAATGTAATCATAGGCATAAGCTGCCATCTTACTGGTAAGAGGCACATCCACATAGGCAGAGAGATGAGCTGCTGCACCTGTTCTCTGATCAAATCTACCTCCTGGGAGGAAGAGAGGGACACAAAGAGATAGAAAGGGAGGGATTGTCAGAATCCACAATGCATGACAAATTTTTATTGCACCCGGATCCTTAATAAAACTCTGCAACTAAAATATTTACAAGCCTTCATAGGATACAACTGCAGGGCAGCAGGCTATCACAGCAGATTTTGAGGTGAGACATCTGCAGTGTTTCCCCACTGGTCCCATGCAGTCATTTGGAATAATAAATTACTGGCACTGCTTTAGCTGTTGCTGCCACCTAGTGGGCATTACAAGTAGCTACATCAAATCTTACTCCATCTTTATAAGGGAAAATTGACCTTTTTCATCTTTGACAGATTTTCTATTGAACAACTTATTTAATCTGGCATTTTGTATTCAATTTAAAGCATTAATATAAACTTAATTTTAGTAAAATGATGGACTGTGTGACCTGGGCTTAAAATTTAGGGTTATAGATATGGTTTTCTTATCTTTCAGAACACACCCTAAACTTTGTTGAAGATATTTACAGATTAGTTAAAGTAGTTTTTGGTAGAAAAAAAGAGTGCATCAAATATCTCCCTAATTCAAACAGAGGATCCTGCCTACATAATGCCTTTTCTATGGCTGGAAAACAAATAACAGATATATTTTGAACAACTACTGAACTGAATTCATGAACTTTATTTTGTTCCCTAGACAAAGTCCACAACCCCTTAGTTTCAGACCTATTTTATAGCCAACTGAAAGTTGCCAATATGCAAAAATGTAAAAGTCAAAACATCTTATTTTACTTTGATTCTAAACAAGGAACATGATCACATCTACATAATCATATTGCAACTCACAGATCAAATTAATGCAGGTTAGTTTCCAATGTTTTAAGATGTGTAGACCTTTAAATGATCCAATCTATTAATTAATAACTGTATATTCTATAACTGAGCCAGTAGTTGTATTTAAAATTCCAACAAGTTTTCTAAATTCTTCAACACTTTAGATCATAAAAAGTAACAGCATAGTTACTTTGGCTAGTAATGAGTTACTATCACTGAGCAGCAATCGACTAATTTCAATGTGAATAAAAAGGATCTCAATTTACTTATTAAAAAGTTAATTAAGCTTTTTATATCACTTTGAAATTAATCACATAATAAAATTAATTTCATTGTGAATAAAAAGGATTTCAATTTATTTATTAACTTTTTATTTTGTTCATCAAATAATCTCATCATGTGAATGATGTTCTGGAGACTAGCAGAGCCAGATTCATGCAGTCGATTGGCAGCTGCTCTGTCACTCGACATAGCATGCCTTCTCTACTAGAGTCCACTGGTGACAAACACCACTGCATCAGATGTGTCGAACTGTAATTAAAGACGTATTACTCAGATACTGATGGATGGAATAAAATAATCCTTCCATGAAGCTCTTGCAATATTCCTGAGCTAATCTGAAAGCCAGATTAAGGGATTATATTCGCCTTGAGACATGAAAGTAGCTGGACCACCAGGGTTTAATCATGTGGAGGGGTGACCCAATACCTTTTGGCACTATGGTTTAGGGCAGTACAGTTAAAAAATATATATATTTATTCTGTTTTTAGCACTAACCAAAATCATTCAGCCGTTACATTTCAGGTTTTAATGGTTTTTATGACCTTAGAAGCATTTCTCTCTCCTCTTGTGTTCTGTGTCAAACCCACTTTAAGTGTATTTCCTCCACCTAAAGGCCTGAGTGAGAGAGTGAGCGTCTTTTAATTTTTGTTAAATATTATGTGAATAAAAACAGCAACTTGCCCTATAAAGAGATACATGTAATGTGACTGAAATAGAGTGTTTCTGGAATTTGAAAAAATTACATTGTGTTAAAATTATTACATTGCAAAAGACTACAAACGTATCTGTGCCAAACCTATCAATACACCTTCCCCTAAATTTTGTTAAAAATCCATTTAACTTTATTTTGCTTCTTTTTTTTTGTTTTAATAACTTCAGATCTTCTTTATATCATAAACAAAAGTATAAACCTGTGATCAGAGAGCTACAATTATCTTCTTTAGGGAGTCTATCGGTTTATGGTATTACAATAATAATACACACCAGACTGTTGAAACAGTGATCCAGGAAAACCAGAAGCACGGTTTGTTCCTTTAAGGTGAGGTCAGACTCCTCGTCTGCCAGCACAGCTTCCCTAACACATTTAAAGAAAAAAGGGAAGTGTGTGGGCTCCTTCTTGAACACCTGATAAACAAATATAGAAAAGAAAAATAGAACATTACAGAAAGGCATCTGTTGCATTGTTTCCAAAATTCCTACTGAGGATATCCGACTTAAAGGAAGACCCAGGAATTTTAAAATTTTTGTTAAGAATCTCTTACCTCCCAGGCTGGAACATTTTCTCTGAACTTCTCATTGACGATGCAACAAATGGACATGATAAATGCTTTGCTGGACACCTCAGGTGTGTAGTTCACCCAAAGATAATTCTCAAGGTACTGACTACAATGGGGAGAAAAGGAAAGACGGTAAATGTCAATCACACAGGTAGTGAATGCTTAATATGCAAAGTAAGGAGGTGAAATGGAAAGAAATGTACCTGAATTCGAGTAGCATAATTTTTCTGATGGCAAATCTATAAGCAAAGAAAGAGGACGTCAAGATAAAAGCAATACTTTCGAATTCAAATAAAAAAACAAACACAATGTATGCTTACTTAGACATGACAATCTCTTTTTCATAGACATCTTCCATCACCTTAACAGAAAAAAGATAACAGGATGAGATAAGAGTGAAACAGTAAAATGTAGTTTTGTTTTATTTTATTCTCATATGTACCATCTATCCAGCTGACACATTTCAAGCCCAACCCAATGAAATAAATGGACAATATGAACAGCAAAACAAACCCTAGCAAATACAAAAAACAATAACACAAAATCAAACTCTTCTATTCAAGTTCAAAACAAGCCTATGTAGCTACAACCCTCATATCAAAGTGCAACCTATAAGATGCAAAACAAGAGGCTGCTAAAAGATGAGAAGCTCTCTAACACCAAAACCATAACTGTTTAACCTCTAACAGGTCAGAGCATATCTGATGGTATAAACATCAGCACCGATTACAAAAAGTTAAACTGCTTTGTTCAGGATGGCTGATCACCTCTGCTCCAAGCAGAAAAATGTAATTATTTTATGGTAAAGAGAAAATCTGTAGAAATTTCTGAGCTGTGTTATTCTTTATCATACTTCTGAGAAAAGAATGAGCTTATTGTAAACTTAGAGTAGATGTCTTCTGGATACCAATCTGAAATGTGGCTCAAATTCAGCAGAAATCATTTGACTTTAAAGAAACTCTTAAAAATGGTGTGTGGTCATTAACTGTAACAGACTAACCAACTCCGAAGACTGGAGTTAGCTTATTGATGGATTGATTTTATTGATCTCAAAGTGGAGAAATTTACTCACTACATCAGCTCAGATAGTCAGAGGAGAAAAATAATGTGCCAAAGTAAGAAAAAGGTGCATGGTATATATACAGTATATACTGTGCGTCCACATGAAAGCTTTTTTTTTTTTTTTTAGTACGATTATTTACATGGATATTCATATAGATGGGTATTTAGTTATTTATAGTTATATATATATATATATATATATATATATATATATATATATATATATATATAGTCATTATTGCACTAGGGTGTTAAATACCATGGAAGCCGCTTATAGTGGTCACGGATATAGAAATCAACCGCACATAGTGTTCAAGATGCTTGGGACAGAGTCATTTCTATACAAATGCTGTTTAAATAATTTATTTATAGTAATCAAGAAATCTGCTTATAGTGCTCATTTTTGGCCATTTTATGAATGTAAACATAAGTAGAGATAATTAATAAGTGGATCAAAAGTGATGACGGCACTCCGGTGTCAAGAGCCCGAATGAGGACATCATCACAGAGGTACAAGAGTCCTTTGGTGCAGGTACCAGTGCTGCGTGCAGCGAGGAGGGGAAGGATGAAGATGTGGAGATTGTTTTCCCTTCCAGAGCTGAGATGAGGAATGCAGTTTGCATTTTAAAGACCGGTCTCCTGCATGTTGGTTTAAAAAACTTTGACCTTTTACATCACTTTGAAAAAGAAGTGAAGTCGGTGTTGGACAACACTCTGATCCAGGGAACTATGGATAAATATGTGAAGTGATTTCTTAATGCGGCGCAGCAGATCCGCAATACAAATAAGAGGAAGGGTAGCTTTAATTTTCTGTAGCCTATGCAGCTATCTTCTACATTGTTCTATGAAACAGTTTGTTTCAACTTGTTAAAAAAAAAGCACCGGTGGCACCAGGCTTCCAGAGTTATGTCTGCGCACGGTGCACTATACTGTAATTAAACATGCATGGTACTGTAATAAAATTCAGTAAATGCAGAAGCTATGTTTCATTTAATTTTTCTTATTGAAAAAACACACAAATGGCATCGAGATGATTTTCTGCATGAAAAAATAAGTGAAATAACGGTACATTCGGACATAGTAATCAACTGCTTATAGTGTTCAAATTGGCTCTGGACCAACATGACCACTATAAGCGGATTCCACTGTTTAAGGAAACAGGTGATTGCAAATATTTAGCATATTTTGCCACAAAAAAAAAAACATGCCATTCAACTGCCTCAGAGTGATGCAGATTTATTAAATATGGCTTTATAGACTATTACTATATTTACCAATAACAGTGCCATCATTGACTTTAAAAATACCACACATCCTTTCTTCATATTGTGTTATGGGAGACCGTTTAAATGGAAACTGATGCTATGAATAAACAGCATTTTAATATTTCACCATTAACAGAAGTCCTAATATGGAAAGCATTACTCACCTGAGGTTCAAAAGGGAGCTTTTCCTTTACATGAGGAGCCCAATATTTGTTAGCGAGCTGGAAACAACAAACGAACAGTTATATAAACAAGCGTATAGATATATTTGCAGTATTTTGTAGACAAGATGATGCAAAAGCAAGTGCGAATATAACGTGTTGATATGCGGGCTTACCTGTGTGACATATTCAGCATTTATCTGGGACACTGAAGGCGCTGCAACCTTTTTAGCTGGAGTCTCTTTCTCCTTGGTAGCCATCTCAAACTACTGGCATGCAAAAAAAGATGAAAGCTTAAATGAAAAGGTCAGAATATTGATACAATATTTGTTGTAGCTGTAAAATTTACGGTTAAAAATGGGCTTCTGGAGTAGCGGCTATTCAAGCGTGATGGAAACAGCAATGCTAATGTAAATAAAGACTGAAAGAGCGAGGAAGTTTGTGAGCTGAGTTTCAAAAGTCAAATAATCCACTACGCTAGCAGCCATGAAAGTGAAATTTAAAACCGTTTCGGAAATAAAGTCAATATTAAGCTTACTAACCGGTATTATGTTTATTCAACATAAACGTGATTAAACGCGCTGGAAGCGTCTAACTTCCTGAATGGTACCTTCCTAAAATCGTCCCCAACTACAAAGGTTCCGCTCCTTTCGTTCCGCTAGGCATTTAGAACGTGAAATCAGTTTGTTTTTAAAATGAGCCTTTCCACTCCATGGCAAACCTGTATTACCGGTAGTCTAATTTTACAGCAGTATATTAAAACTTTTTTTTTTTTTTTTGCCAACTGAATTTAAATATTATCCACGTACCAGGCAGTTTTTTTTATGGCAAATGAACTAAAAAAGACAGACATTAAAAATAGCATAATAATTTTTTGATTTTTGAGTTCTTACAGAGCATTATGAGAAACAAAATAATAGCATTTACGGAAATATCTATAATACTGCAAAACAATTTAAAACTCAATGGTACAAAGAACTAACACAGAAAAATAGTTTAAGCTGATATTTTAATTATTTTCTATTGATAAGTGACAATTAAAAACCATTTTTAGTGGTATGCAATGAATGCAGCTTGGAAAATTTTAGAGCAACTGTCGCTATCAATGGACTTTTGAGAAGGTAAAATTGAATCCAAACTAAAATAAAGAGGATAAAATAACAGCAACACATGTACGATTAAAGCACTGGATTTTGATCATATTCATAGGTGGACTGGGATGGTTTGCTGAATTGTTTCAAAGGCAGATAGTAGAAAAAGAAACAACTGGATTAGCCCATTATAAGAGAAATATAGAAGAATATAGCAAAGTGAAAAATTGTCCCAATAACCATCCAAACAGATAATAGAACCTCTTCAACACGTTTTTTGATATTTGGCTCTATTCACTGTGGGTATGATTATTAATTATTTAGCACGATGCTATTATCTGAAACCATCTAAAAGTCTGTTTTGCTTTTTAACTTTTGTCCATTCATATGCTGACTTATTAAATGTGGCTAAGTAACTGGTGGTTGTCACAAATGTAGAAGAAAACAAGTACGTCATGGTCTTAATTATTTTCATTCTTACTCCTACTCACATTTTAATCTTATATATACAGTTTTGGATCTTTTGTGTTTTCTTTAAGGTTGCAAAAAGAATTTGGTTAATTATTTAGTTTTTCTCATCTAAAAAATAACATCAGGTTCTCTAATCCCTTAGGAAATTGCTTAGAACTTTTCAAAAAAACAAAAACAAAGTGAAATAGAGCATATATCTTTACTTTAATTATTCTGTAAACAAGATTTACGATTTTTTTTATATTTAACAATTTTGTGAGAGGAATTTATGTTTTGTTAAAACGTCAGTACTTCACGTGGCCACAAGAGGGAAGCAAACACCACTGAACAGCATGAGGTTACCAGCATTCAGTAAACAAAGTTTCATCAAGTGAATATTGTGATTGATAAGATATGCTGCGCAATCACTTTATCTTGGAAACCAATGATTATGAAACAGAAAGAATTCCAACTTGAAAATAAAAAATAAAAACCTCAGCCATTGAGGCAAGAGGTCCACAATGTGAGGAGGCTGCATCTCATGCTGTGACAAGGCGACTCCTGAGCTAGGGAACCCAACTGCAGTCCACTTGTGTACGGGAGGAAACAAAAAGTCACACACACATCAGCAGGGTTTGCCTGGAGGTAGAAACACAGTTAAAGTCCATGTGCAAGGCCACAATGACAAGGGCCGCAGGCTGGTCGACTCCACACAAAGGACAATACTAGCCACAAAAGCCCATTTCATTGTGGAGTGGTTGCAGGTCAGCTTGGTAGAAAATGTACATTTGACAAAACACATAAAAAAAGATAAATGTCACCCTGTCTTTATTCATTTTGTAAAGCAGCCCAGTGGTGAGGACACAAAAAGCATGTCTGCCACAGGCCATCACATTGGTGCTGATGAGGATGTGAAGACATGGCTGTGGCTTAGCTGATGTGTGTAGGTAAACACGTTTAATAAAAGACTGATTATTAGGTTTATTATGGGATGGGGAAAATGATTACTTTAAAGATCATTTTAATCGAGGTTGTTAAAAACAAACAAACATATAAATGAATACTTGGAATGGTTGACTTTGTAGACTTCCTGATCTATCTATCTATCTATCTATCTATCTATCTATCTATCTATCTATCTATCTATCTATCTATCTATCTATCTATCTATCTATAATTTCAAGGGAGAAAAAGACCTGGAAGGAAGGAAATAAAATATAAAATAAAAAATCAAAGAAAATTACAGAAATACTTTGTAATATCCATGTTTAATTTTGCACATTCTTGACAAAACACATATGAAATGTTTTGAGGAGGATTTTGGAAGTTGGACATGCAAGCAAAAAATATAAAAAATATAGCCTTTTAAAATGAACATAAACTTATCCTTTTTACCTGTGTATGATTCTGATCAGCCATGCAAATCTGTTCTTCATAAGCATTAAGCAGATATTTGTGTTTTAAAGATTTTCTTCCCCCTCTGATCTTTACATTTAACAACCATAACTTGTGGCATAGTGGGGATTATCTCTAATCCACACTTGATCAAAATTCACCATAAAGGCTGAAACTTAAATATGAAGCCTTAGAAATATTTAGTAAATGTGTTCTAGTAGGATGCACCCCTAACACATCAATTTCTAGCAATCATCTTAGTCGGGGCAAAATTGTGACAAGTCGTCTTGCAAATATGGTGGTCTTTAACTGGTTAATCTGCAGGGACAGACCAAGACAATAATGATGCTCCATGAATCTGAACTGACCTCAGATCAGGGCTGCTCCAGAGTGGTCTTACCCAAGGTCCAATTATCTGATGCCAACTGTCAACCTCCGGCAATAAAGGAAAATGTTTTAGATGCTAAGAAACAAATTAAAATTCTAGAAGGCTTATATCTCCCATGAGCTGGAAACTCCTGGAACACCAAGGTAGTACTTAAAAAAACGGCCTATACAATTAACCATCTCAAATCTACTCAAATTCCATCAGTAGAGTATCACATTTAAAGTCTAATAAACACTATAAGTACAAAGCCTGAAGCTAGGATCAAACCTACAATCTCCATGTTGCAAAGCAGCAGTGGTACAAACTGCATCACATCCAGGATGCTTTCCTGGCGTTTCTCATACTCCATATCCTGCACGGCTGCACAAATAGAAGCTCTAAATAAAATTTACTAAATCTTTTTAAACAGAAAAAAAGAAAATTGGGGTTTATATAGTTAGATCTAAGGAACTAATCCACTGTTTTCTTGTTGTAAGGTTCTGTTGTTCTGAATGGCTCAGCAGAGCAGTTACTTCCTGGCTGAAATCTTTGGGTCAAACTTTTTATTTTTTGGACATTTTATGTTATATTTGCTACTGGACTTTTGTTTCCAAGTTTGAAGATGTTTCACTTCCCATCCAGGGAGCTTTTTCAATTCAAATTCAATATTTGAATTGAAAAAGCTTCCTGGATGGGAAGAAAACAAGGTCAAGTGTTTTTTTTTGTTTTTTACTTTTTTTTTTTTATGACTATGACCTGGATGACAGAGAAGCTTCACCAGCACTTGCTACTTTAAGATATACTCCTTATAACCTAGTAAATTTGCCACTTAATATGTAAAAGTAATTATCTAATGATTTTTATTTAACAAAATAACTCATAGGAGTGAATATTTCCAAGTTAACCAAAGAAAAAAAAGAAGCCAGTTAAAAAAAAAATTCAGTTAAAGGTTAAATTAACAACTAACCACATGGACAAGCTAGGTACATTCTTTACCTACTGTTAAACATGGTAATGACAATGTTATGCTGTGGGTCTGTTTAACGACCAGTGAGCCTTAAAGACACAAACAATTGTATTCATGTTTGGTCCTTGATGTGCCGGGCCCAGCAGGTTTTAAATGTTTCCCAAGTGTGTAAAAAGATTTTTTATATAAATGGCAAAACACCAAAACTCCGAAGGACTTGAAACCTTAAAGGAGGAAATTAATATGCGAGACATATAGGGGACTGGCCTTTAAGGCCCTGATAAGAAAATCACTTTTCTCTTCAACTTCATTCCATATAAACATAGAAACATTGGAAATAGACAAAATAACATTGACTCCAAATGGAGTCATGTTCATCTTTTAGGGAGGAAGCACTACAATATTTGACAGCAAAAGAAGAATAACAATCCGCTTTGCAAGTCGAGTCTTTTGGTTCCACTTTGATTTCAATGTACAGAAAAAACAAACATCTATAGTTATATATTCAAGAAGAATCAAATGCTTGCTCCCATAAATAATTGCTTGTTTGTATTTTTTTCAAACCTCAATAAAAGTCTTAAGGCTCTATTGGCTGCCTCTATTGTTCAATTTTTGATGACAACAATCAAAACAACATTGCAGTGGGTGAAGATCAATAGCCCTCTTCACTCTGAGAGCACGCTGGAGCAGATTGCTCCAGAGTGAAGAAGAATTCAAACTTGGATTATCAATACGGTTCATGATCTTCACGAAACAGAATGTTCCAGGCCCAATGGTTAATGGTGTTATTTTCTTTCAACGTTGTTACATCTCATCCCTTGACATCCCACACACACACACTTGCCCTGCAGCTTTGTGTCCTAGTGTCCTTCTTCTATTAACCAGGCTGCCTTGGAATCAATAGAAAACATAAAGAAGCTTAATCTTTTCAGGTGCTTGGTGCTGATTGCCTATTACACAATAATAACACACCCAGTGCCCCGTGGAGCATGAGGGAGAGAGAGAGAGGGAAACTGGCTCGGCTCATACAAATACATTACACACAGCTCCAAAGCAGTGACACAGTAAATCTATAGGTCTGCAGCTGACATAGTGTCAGAGGTGGGGCTCCGATGTTGGCAGTGGTGTCAGAGAAATTCCACCAGAAACAGTAGGATATCATAGGAGGGAGTTTATTGTCTGTTGGAATAATAAAAAAAAGAAGAGTTTTCTGGTTTGCAAAGTCAATACAATAACAAAAACACACACTTTCAGTCTTTTGAATATGTCACTGATGTGCAGCAACACTGCAATAACTAATAGAGAATTTTCTTTCCCCTGTTTGCTCATGTTTTTCTTCAAGTACAAAGTTATCCACATAAAGAGTTGCTTTTCCGGAAAAGCCGCTTTGATTCATCCCGACGTGGATCATGGTAATCTTCCCCTTAACTATGGCCGTTTTTCTATAAACTGAGCCAGCAGGACAAGTGGAGGATCTGAGAGTCGGGCAGATCCAGGACTGGAACCAAGGCCACCGAGGGGCTGGATTCTGCTAAACGGCTTCGAAAACATTCTTCAAGTCCTGGAAGACAGAAATAAAGATAATATTTATAAGAACCTAACCTGAAGTTGTTCATATAAGTGAAGTGCAATTCAAAATGTATTCATGAAACCACAAATTTAGTGACATATGTTGTGATTTTATGTGGTGGACCAACAAACAGTATCACATTATGTAAAAGAGAAGGTAAATGATAGTGAATTTGCATTGCCCTTTGAGTCCAATACCCAATAATACAATACAGTGCAGTTAACAGCCTTTAGAAGTGAATTAACAGAATCCACTTATGTTTTATTTTATGTCAATAAATGAATAAAGCTTTTCAGCTTATGCCAGAAACATGTTTAAAGCAAGGTTAGGGTATAGTTCAGCATCCAAAACCTTGAACATTTCACAGAGCACTGCTCAATCTGTGCTCCGTACATGAAAAGACCACAGCACAACCCTAAAACTACTAAAGATATGGAGGCCAACTAACACTGGATGAACAGTTGAGGGGAAGAAGATTCTGAGAAGCAGCCAAGAGACTTCAGAGATCTACCGCTACGATGGGGGAGTCTGTCAACAGGACCACTAGTTGTTAGCAAATTCCGTCCAGTCTTCAAGGATTCCAATAAGAATCCCGCTAAAGTTTCCAACACTCCATTTCATCAGAATCTAGTTTATTGCCAAAAAGGTTTGCATTTACAAGAAATTTGACTTGGTGTTGATGGTGCAGATATATATACAGAATAAATAATCTATAGCTATATACAATATAAAACATACAATATATGGCTATATACTATATACACTATTTGGATTAATCAGACCATAATTAAAACTTTAGGAAAAGTTGGAAAACAGTAAAGGAAAACTATAAAATATCCGCCAAGGAAACATGGCAGCATCCTGCTGTGGGAATCCCTATTCAGAGTAGATTGCATTGAAATCTAGTAGAGACCTACCTCAAAACTTGAGTCTTTAATTTCTATAGAAGTTATTCAACAAAGTATTAACTTAAAGGGATCCTGTTGTTTGTAAAAA
Source organism: Cyprinodon variegatus (assembly GCF_000732505.1). Lineage (NCBI taxonomy): Eukaryota > Metazoa > Chordata > Actinopteri > Cyprinodontiformes > Cyprinodontidae > Cyprinodon > Cyprinodon variegatus. The sequence goes on from NW_015150474.1 coordinate 233,829, forward strand.
AAAATAAAAATAAAAAGACAGATTTTATACCACTTCCCAGTAATGTGCTACTTTCTGTTAAACTGTAACTAAAAGCAGCTAAAGTTGTGCTGCAAGGTGGCAAAATATGAGAAAGTTCAAGGTATCAAACCTTTAGCCACATATCACATTTAAGTCACTTTAAAAAGGTGCATCCCTGACTTTGTTGCATTGAATGCTGCCGGTGACATCTAGTAAAATTGATCCTTTTTGTAAATGTGTTGATGTCTCTGCAGCTAGACTGCACGGACAGTGGACTTCTGAGTATTCCCTGAGCACATCAGAGACAAAGCCGATGACAGTCTGTCTGTTTAGCAGCAGGCAGCTGGGATGTTGCACTAATTAGTCACAATAGTTTCCTTGTCTCCTGTCCAGCCTCCTCCCTTCTATTGCTAAAGACTAAGATGTGACTAGTGTGATTTTGACAGAGAAATATTATATTCTCCATCACCTCTATTAAAAACTTTAAAGGTTAAAAAGCCACATTATTGACTAACATCTGATGTTACTTTGCCATATTTTGTGACATTTGTGTAACTTGCAGAAAGTAAAGTCAGAACACAGAGGTTACAGGAGCTGTTAGGCTGTTAATAAGCTTCATTCTCTCTCATTGGATGCACACACAGCATGCCGAATTCCCCAACAAAGAACCCAGAACTCTAATTAGCTAATATGCACCACGGCCAAAATGCCCCCACTGAACACAGACTCTTTTGGACGGTATAAAAAGCCTAAATATGTGTTATCAGAGCATCACGGGAAGCGGGGCCCTCTGGAGAAAGCTGGCTGACAACTGAACGGGCCAAAGACATCACAGAGTGGGGATGGCTTCATTAGGAGAAGAAACAAACCCTTCATCACACCTTGCACACTAAGCCTGTTTAATGTTTGAGTGTTTTAATCTTTATACCACCGGATGAGAAATAATTGCACTCTCTTTGAGTCGCTTTTAATGCCTGAGCTCGCCGGCAGGTCTATGTTGATGAAAGGGAGACAATGAAATGGGTGAAGGTGACATGAATGACCAATTTTGTCTTGTTGTTGTGTTTTTTCTTTTTTACTTTGAAAGTGAAATACAAGCAATAGATATCAGTCCTTATGTCCATAAACCTGGAATAATGATGACTTCCTTTTTTAGGTCCATAGAAATGTAGTCCAAAGGGACAAAATTGGTCTGAGAGAGGCAAATTAAATACATTTTCCATGACATTTAGGCAATTAATCTAAGCATAGACACGAAGACAAAATATTCCTTCTTGTTCTATATATGTTTCCAAATCAGTTTTAAATCAGCAGTGGCACCTATGCTCATCTTTTTTTATGCCTTTTTTCTGAACAATAATAAATTATGATTTGCAGTTTAATGGCTGCTATAGAGTGGACCCTCTGGACAATCACTGAAAGTTTTGAGCTGTTCGATCTTCACCAAACATGTTTTTCCATTTATTGTTGGAAATAAAGAGTGAGAGAGAAGTAAGGTATGCAAGCATATTCAGTGTCCCTTAGTGAATAGTTTGATGAACCGCCTTTTAACTACAATTTCAGCTGCATCTCTTTTCAGGGATAAAAGGAAATGCAGAGATAATCTGGGAGTATGCTCACTGTTGCAGTCTTATAATTAAATTCACCATATAAGCACAAGCTGTTACCAGGTTTTCAACCTCGACTGAAGAAAAGTCTCCTACAACCACCTTTCACTTCCGTGTGATGTGAAGTGGTAGTTTTCTTCCCCAGTTAGTTTATACATGGATTAAAGTCTTAGAACAAAAATACATAACATACCTGTTGTGACCTGCATTGCATAAACCCCTTAATCTCCTCAGGTCATCCGGTCCAAGTTAAGTCAGTATATTAACCAAAAATGAAAAAGCAGCATTTAGTTCTTATGCTCCACTAATCTGGAACCAACTTCCTCGTTGACTATAAAAGTGCAAAAACTTCACGGAGCTTTGAATGAAGGTTAAAAATACAAACAATCTTGCCTTAATAATGGGCCTAAAAATTCAGTTTAGGTCTTGTTTGAGCAGGGCCATTTCTTCCATTTG
>NW_015150474.1:235911-261762 GCF_000732505.1 Cyprinodon variegatus
GCAAACAAGACGTGCAATTGCTTTCTTTAAATTTTCCATAAACACATAATTTGCAGATTATATAACAGATAGCCATCCTGCAAACAGATGTGTCCATCTATGCTGTCAATCTCTGTAGCTCCTCCAAACTTTGTTATTGCTTTATAATGTTACCCTCCTTTAAATATGTTTATCCTGAACATATTAAGTCATACAGACCCCTGTTTAATTTTTGTTCCACTTCACAATTTTGTTCTACCTCATTTGCCTGTCAAAAAAAGCCAAGAAATATAAAAAGTAAACATCAGATCATGTAGTTCACAAAAATACATTCCTATTGTTATCTCTATAAAAGCTCCTTCTATGATCACAAAGTTTTACTGTTTTCGTCCAAACAAACACTTAAGATTTTCTCAAGCTTAGGAGTCATATATTGGAAAATCCTTTCTATCGTAAGTAACAAGTTGAGACAAGATGTTTAAAGGTTTCATTTGAGCCATATGCCACGTCCATCAACTGCAAATCCTTCAGCAAAAAAGAAGGAGGGGCTGTGCATTCATATTTGGCTCCGCTTTACGTCCCTGCAGTGACAGCGACAATAGTAAGGCAGTGACTGCCGGGCGCCAGAGGTGTTACTTTTCCGCCTTTGACTTTTTGGATTTATCACCCGATGAGCATCAGCTTTGACCCATAAAGATGCCGGTGGGTTGGCTAGCAGGGCCTGGCTGTGTAAGCATCACAAGGTAATAGATTTAATCTCAGGCAAGAGTTCATATATGGTTTCAGGGGAGCTTTTTTTTTTTCTGGCCATGATCAAAGAAACATACATGTAAAAAAATATATATATTTTTACCTGTCATGAAGCTGGTCCTAAAATGTTACTTAAGTATTTAACATCTAAAGAATCATAGATAGAGAACGCAACAAAAGCTCAGCCCTATTTTTATTGCAATATACTATATGAACATATATAAAGAAAAAAAACATTTTGATAAAATGGTTGCTAAATATATCAAGCGTCATATTAAGCATCATAAATGCTCAGTAACGAGTAGCTATATAATTAGATAACAACGCATATAGCACTGTTTGCCTGTTAAGCATTTAAATACATATTCTAAAAACACTGACCTTTTTATTCATCACTGGCTACCATAATTCCACGTTACAAGACCGATACGTAATGTCAGAGTTAAAAATGACTGAAAGACGGCTGGTTTGGCAAAGATTCAGAAATGCTAATTGAATGCTTTGGCGATGGCCTGACAGCTGAATCCGTGTGATCGATGTGTTCATCGCCCTTTTCTCTCAGAGAGAACATCTTTCAGGATAAAACAAACACCGCTCCAAGCTTTGCCTCGACGAGATCCTAGAATCCTGGGAGCCGGAGATGGCGGCGTATAAAAGTGTAATGATGACAAAAGACCGTGCCAGCTGCCTGGGTTACTGTACACACTGAAGACACAACAAATGGCTTACAATAATTAAACACAGGAAGCGGAGGAGATCATCTGGGGAGCACTGCTTCCTTGAATACTTCATGTTGGCTAAACTAATGTCAGCTCAAACTTTTTTTCTGACAACAGAAGACAGATAAAGACAGGCTGACACTTTGCTTTCATTAATAGAGTGTTATGGAGCTCGTGTTGCAAAACTATAACATGGCAGAGGTGTTATATGTAACAGGAAGGCTTCTATGGGAATAATCCTATTCATAAGTGAAAACATTAGATCACTTTAAATCTGCCGTCAACATTAATTAGTGATAGATAATAAAACACTAACGAGACGAGAAGCATGATGCTTATGGAACAATTCAAAGCTGGGAAACATTCTACTCTGGTATTCATAAAGATGTTTGCAAACAACATAGATGACTGTAGAAGCATAGAGATGAAAAAGTAACCTGCTGGTGTCATTTATAATCTGTTGGGATGTTTGGAAGAAACTGGGTCTACAGTCATAAATAAATTCAGGTGTTTCGACCCCTTCGACAACTACAGGTGTTTAAAGTCAAGCACCAGTGAATGCGGACTGCTTCGGAAAATATTTCTGAAAGAATGGCCTAATCTTGTGAGCTCCAGGGACCTTTAAATATAAAGCTGTTTGGCCTAGTGGGTTAGAGCAGTGTGCTTGTGTTCTGAAAAAGTTGCAAGTACCCGGTTCAAATCCCACTGCCTCCACTCTGGGTTCCTGAGCAAGACCCTTAACCCCTTAATATCTCCCCGGGCGCTGCACAATGGCAGCCCAAAGCTCCCCAAGGGGATATTAAATGCAGAGGTAAATTTCTCCAATCTGAGATCAATAAAATTTAATTATTGGTTTAATTATCAGCTTTGGTTCTACCAATTCCCTCTATAAAGTTCATTGCATCTCCATATGATCTCTTAAGTAGGAAAGTTTGCAGCTATGGTCAAAAAGATTAAATACTGTCCAGTCTTAGCTCTCTTAGCTCTCTTTCACTTTCCAGATGTAAGATAAAATGTAGCAGAAATAGCTTTTAAGATTTCGGCTTCAGAAAACGCTGACCTGTAACCAATCAGCCATCACACCACCTCCATCTACAATGTGTGTAGAAACAACACCCTAATGACTTTTTTCTAAGTAATCTACATTTAAACTCTATTAATAGACCTATACATTAACATAGAATTTACAAAGCTAACCTAAAAAGGATTATGGGATTTGAAGCTGCGTTCACAACAAAAGAAAATTTCTCACACTGTTTGCCTGTTGGTCTCATTTTCACTATCTCTTGCAAACAACAATTTTATCCTAACATCACTGTACTTAAGGTGGAAAGCCAAAACACAGGATCGGCATCCTGGGTTCCACCAGAGCCTTCAGAGACACCAGAGTTCAGTGAGAACCCACCAACAGTGGGTAGCACTGCTGCCTCACAGCAAGAAGGTTTCTTGCAGCAAGATGGTTTGTCTTTCTGCATAGAGTTTGCATGTTCTCCCTGAGCATGCGTTGGTTGTCTCCGGGTACTCCGACTTCCTCCCACAGTTCAGAAACATAACTGCTAGGTTAATTGGTTTCTATAAATTCTCCTTAGGTGTGAGTGTGAATGGTTGTTTGTCCTGTTTGTCTTTGTGTTGGCCTGCGATGGACTGGTTACCTGTCCAGGGTGTACCCCGCCTTTTGCCTATAGACAGCTGGAGATAGGCACCAGCACCTCTCGTGACCCCACTTGGGATAAGTGTAATAGAAAAAGGATGGAAGTGATTGGGATCTAAATACTTCAGCATTTAGGAACCTCACTAACCGCAACATTTTAGAGATGGCTTCTTTAGTTCCAATATGACTATGCACCATACAAGGTTAAGGAAAGAGGTGGTGTAGAAGAATCTGACTGGTTTAAACAAATCCTGACCTGAACCTAAAAATATCCTCGACATGTGAGACTGTGGGCAACACTTGAGTGTCTGACCCCACAAATGCTTTCCTGAAAGGATGGTTCTCTTGAGTCATATCAGAGACACTAAAGCTTGACGTTTCCATTAGGTAATCATGGCCAAATTACGTAATTTTAGGTTCCACACAACTCCAAATTGTGTCAGAGTGGACAAATTTTCCACTTTGCATACTTAGGAAAATTTGTAACTATGGCAACAGCTCCACACAAAAAAAATTGTGGACAGGTGACAGCTCCTACAAGGGTAGGGATTGCAAATGTAAACATTGAGCGACTTCTTGTGATTTAGCCCATAAATATCACCATGACAAACAAAATGTGAAAAACTCTTGAAAATAATTGACTGTCAGTCTTTGTTGACAAGAAGATGCTTTGAAAAGTTTGAAGGCTCGAGGTTTGTGCTGTAGACACACCCCCTATAGTTGGCCAGAATATTAGATAGAGGGGGAAAAGCAGCAGATAGTATAAAAGCTGCAGATACAGTGTCTGCGGGAGTACGTACATGCAGACTTAGAGACTTAGACTTGACTTTATTAATCCCTTGGGATTACTCCCTTCGGGAAATTGTATATTGTATGCACCCTTCATCACTGAGCCCTGAAGCTGTTACAGAAGAGGATAGGCCAACCCTTATGAAACCCTGTCTCATGGCCTTTTTGATTTCCTTTATGACTGCCCAAAGATAAAGAAACTGTTGGCAATGTATCATTTGTTAGTTTTATATGTATTTCCATTATATTATTATATTAAAGGTATGGTGAAGGATGTTCTTTTTCCGGATGGATCATCAAAATAAATGGTCCTCCTAATTGTCAACCATTCTAGTGATATGTTTACGTAAGGCTGTCCTTCGTGGTTGTGCCCATTTTCACTAAACGGTGGTGAGTTTGATATAGTGGAAAAATTGCTAATCTTCTTTTGGAAAGTAAGCTTGTGTGGACGATGCAAACAGCAACTCTTGAACAGTGCGTGCACGAGGAGAAATGGGCTCCTGCATGTTCTCGCACACGTTTAAATAGGTGTTCCCTCTCTGAAATGGGTGCCTATCTTGCCTATCTTTTGAGAGTTACTCAAAGTTTATGGCCCAAGCAACTATGCCCAAGCAACTATGAAAGGTCATCATGAGGCATGGGGCGATTGCTTATCAAGGTATCAACTGAATGAATAAGTTATTCAAGAAATTACGTTATTTTAGAGTTGTTGCAAAAAATACTGTTATGAGTATATCTTACGAACCGTAGTTTTAAAACTGTTTTACTTTATTTAATAGTGATAAGTGAAGTCCTTTTAGTTTCCCAAACATGCCTGTTTGTCCAGAGGGGAAATTCTTTAAAAAAAGCCTAACTGGTCACTTTTGTAAGCAGGGGAAAAGGCTGTACCCTCCTTCAGCCAGCTGATCGGCAGTCTGTGGTAACAGGTGAGCCTTAATTTACTGTATGATCCACAAAGTTGGAGAAAATTCTGATCAAGCAAGCCCCTCCGATTGCATCCCACTAAAAGGAGTATAAACAAGTGGAAAGTCCTTGTTATACACAAAAATTTCCATCTCTACTTACAGAAGAGTCTCCATACAAAGCTTTCATTATGTATTGGGTTACAAGCAGATGGTATGAAATATGTGTGGTTAATGTTATGGCTGATTGGTGGAGTGGTGTTTAGAGGTGTACCTTGAACTATCTCCTGAACTGGGGAGGGGCTGAACTTGTAGAACACTCTTGCACACTGCGGTACCAGCTTGACCTCTACTGTCTTTGTGGCTTTCACAAAAGCATTGCAGACCTCCTCTGTGATGCATTTCACATCAGAATTTCCCAGGTCATCCCCGTGGGCAACCAAAGAAAGTGATAGCGAGGCACAAGTGCAGTCAGCAGAGAGCACGGTGTGGCACTCTATGGTTCCGCACCCTGCCTTTGTCGTACTGTTCCAGATAGTTCTTCTGGAGGGATCATCATTTACTGCTGTTACATGAAACTCAACAGCTGCATCCTTGGGTAGGGCAGGTACCACAGTGATGAGCAGCGGCGTGAGTTTGATCTCAGATTCCCACAGCAAATCCTGCAAATAGACAGATGGTATTCAAATTAACCTCATGGGAAATTACATACTGTGTGTTTTATTACAGACTACAATCAATCAAACGCATGGCTCTCATGCTGAGCCGCATGTTACAGTTTCTGAACATAAGCGTGAACCCATCAATGTTATTATAAAGCCCATCAGAAAAATGCTACCACACTGCACTAAGACAGGCTTTTTACTTGACAGATTGACACCCCATCAATTAATGTGAGACTGTGAAATGACCCTTGGTAATGATAGAGTACAAACAATTCAAAAACACTCCAGCGTCTGCAAACACAAATAAAATGCAATTCTCTTTGAGGTGCATTTGCAAAATGACAGATCCTTTCTACGAGATGACTTCTCACCTTTATGAGAAGATCATTCACAACATGTTTTATCCCTTACATTTAGATGCCTAATTTTATCCACTGGGAGAGAAACTGCCTTATTTTTCCCCCTCTGGATGGAAAGGCCTATTATCAAAAACAAAATATCTTAGAGCAAGTGCTACAATGTGGCCTTCTAATGATACTTGGCTGTGGCTTCATCTGCTAATGGGAGAGAAATGAGTGTTTTACGTAACCGTCATTCCAGTCGAAGTCAATAGGGCAAAAACACTTAACCCCCTTTTCAATTTGCTGGATCAATTTTCATCCACTTACACCCCACTTCGTAAGTGCAGAATAATAACAGGTTGCTTACATTTTATTTTGATACTCAAACGCACGCAGAAAACATAAAGAAATCATTGACAAGACCAGATGATAGCCCCTTTGTCCCTTCAGAGGACAGGGCACGTCATGACCCAATCTGTCTCCGAAGCAGCACTTAGCTTTAAATCAAACTTGAGTAAACTGTGACAGAAATGAAAGAAACAGCAATAAAAACCAGTGTGTTGTTAATGAGCATGTGAGAATGAGTTAGCTGAGGACTGTCTGTACTTTCTGATTTTGAAGAGAGCTTGTTTGTTGTGGAATCAAAGAGGCCCATAACAATAGCCATGTCAGCACAGACCGGTCTGGGTGTCAGGCAGAGTGACAGCACATATACGTGTCCAGAGCTTTGATAAATGTTATATTAGCACTTCTGGCACTGGCTAGGTATTCTCCTGGAGGGAACAGCTTCAGGACTTGTCAATAGTGATTGAACATGGAACAGAGTGCAAAGTAGGGGGAGAAGTGACAGGATGAGGAGTTCTTGCTCAGCCAGGCTTAAAGGCCACCCTGCAGGCCTTGAGTGCCAGGGTACTATACCCGACCGGCAGCCTGTGAGGGGGATTTGAGGACTTCAGCATAGTGCTTCAGCCTCTGGCAGGATTTTATTGCCACAGCACAGTTGCTGACTTTTTATAAGAGCTGTCGGATAAGTTTACATCAGTCTTTGTTTCTTTTTTTTTTCTCTCCAAACCTGCCTACTGCGATTCAGCAGGAGGTGGGAAGTTCACCCAACATTTCCAGGACTTTATATGTACTTGGGGCATTCCAGTGAATTAGAATAGCACTGAAAATTAAAGTTTGTAAATTTATATAAAAAGTGAAAACAAATCTATCACAAAAAAGCAAATAATTTTAAGACCGGCTAAGGGTTAGACCTTCTTTTGCATATTTTAATGCACAATTGTGACATAGCAAGGAGGAAGACCAAGTTTGTTTAATAGGAGCTTTTTAGTTAATAGGACTTTCTATTGTTGGTTCTGGTGTCTCGTCATCTTCTTTTCAAAACTCCATTGTCAGAACAGGCCTAGACGAGGCCAATCAAACGCAGATATACCTTGATCACTAAAGCAAGTACCAATACTTTTGGCAGTGCAGGCAAGTTCAAACTCCACAAAGGTTGTCAGTTAAGGAAGATATTTTCAGATCTTTATCTGTGAATCTGTGACCAAATTTTTTTTATCCAAAAAATGGACATTGGATCACTTAGAAACAATCCAATTTCTTTTTTCTCTTTTGCCCATGTGATTGGCTTCTGGCATCTTTTCTTTTTCAGGAATAATCTAACATAAAGAATTAGAAATGTAGCCCGTGTCCTGTGTATCTTTGTAAAGTGGCTTATAAAGCACTAAGCTCAGAGAATCTCCCTGAAGGGCCTCTGTTTTACAATTCGGAGGATGTTGCTTTTTCTGCTGCTTATATACATTTTCCATTTATATGTTTGGATACTCTGTAGAGTATGTTGCTTTAGTAATGAACTTTTGTAGTTTATTCTCTCTGTGAAAGATGTTGATGATTGTTTGTTCAGTCTTCCTTCAAAGCTGCAGGTGATACCATAACATTTCGTAATTGAAAATCTTCTTTTTTTTTTTTCTTTTTTTTTTTGTCATTCCACTGTCACAAGTACAGAGCAACGAAATGAATTCTCTGCATTTAACCCATCCCCTTAGGGAGCAGTGGGCTGCCATTGTGAGGCGCCCGGGGAGCAGCGTGGGGTTAAGGGTCTTGCTCAGGGACCCAGAGTGGCAGTCTGTGGGAGTGGGGGATCGAACTCACAACCTCAGGATTCAAAGCCCAATGCCCTAACCACTAGGCCGCCACTCCCCTTTTAGTTCTGTGTAACTAATTTTGAGTTGTTATTTTTCAAATGTAAACCATAATCATCATAATAATTTGAAATAAAAATTTAAAATATATCACTTTTGTGCACAAAATCAATAAGAGAATTTTACTACATTTTTTGATGATGTTCCAAATATAAAGCCTACAATTGATGTAAGTTTCTGTGTGCATCAATGGAGGATTGTACGCAACACTGAGATTGTATGTCCCATAGTTTGAAAAAAAGGGGAACACTTTCATTCCTCCCTAATCAGACATCATTAATTAAATTAATGTGATAAAACGCAGAGTTTGATATATGATAGAGCCTGAGTGCTGGAGATTCAAGATGTGAGGGCTGGCAGGAGGCAATAGTGTGTGCGTTTGTGAGTGTTCAAAGGGCTGTGTTCCACTCCTCGCCAGCCACTTAACACAATCCATCTCATTACTACATGCCTTTTCAGTTCCAGGGCTTGCACCATTCCCCCTGTGCTCTCTCTCTCACTCTGTAGGTAGCAAGGTAAAAGCATAGTCTGAATCTGCTGCGTTCAGCTCCCTGCACTGATTGGGCGTGACCTGCTTCTCTTTATGTTTGTTTTCCTTTTCCTCATCCCCCAACCCCTTCCAACTTGTGCCCATGTGCCTGGAGCGTGTGGTGGGTTGGAGGGCCAACAGGCATGAAAGCCGAACGGTAAACACGGTAATAAGGAAGTGGTGTAAAGGAGGGGAGCAGCGGGGAGCTGATGGGGCTGCACAGCTTAGCCAGTTCCCCTACATTTCCTGCCCAGCAGGATGCCTTCAGCATGTGCTTCTTATGTCTCCACACTTACTGTAGTGCTGTCAGTCTGCTGTATTACAACATCCCCTCCCCATATCCACTCTTTTATTCAGTATTTTTTTCCAATTCCACTCTGAGGCTTGTTAGATTGTTTGTGTAAAAAAGACACGGGGCAATGTCAGTGGGGTGTAAAAGAGTTTATAATTATGTGGCCATTTTGATATCACAGTAACAAAGAAACTCCCATTAAAATACTCTGAAGATTTTTTTCAGTGCTCTTTAGAAAATACACTTGGTACAAGAATTATTTTTATAATACCTGATTTGACCTTCACAAAGGGATTTGGGTAAAACATTTATTGGCTTTTAACATACATGCATATCCTGTGTTTTATTAAACATTCTTGCAAGCATGTTGATAACAGGCTCTTTGTGGTTTAATGTAGCGTAAATACAATTTCACACATGTAGCGACTCCAGTATGCTCCCAATTAACCCTGCAAGCTTCTTCATCCACCTGATTAGAGAAATTATCAACGCACAACAACTACGGAACCCTGTGGCTTTAAAGATGAGAACGGCCAGACCAAACATTATCTTCCCAGAGAGGTTGTCCAAAAGATTTGTACTTTTCTAGTACTGTAAATAGGTGCTAGATTAACTGGCTGAATATTTTTAAATTAGTATATGAGTATCATAGCTGAACAATAAATGCATGCTTTGGATTTAGTGCATCTTTAACAAGTCTATATACAATAACAGTAAAACTTAATGCCATTCATTTTACATGTTTTGTAATTCATTTGAATAATCCTTGTATTCAGGGTGTAATGATTAGAGGACAATATAATCGATGCAATTTAAAAAAAACAGGGGTGTAAGTCTGAATATGTGATATATTTGAAAGAAGCTGCAGAGCGTTGGAGATGTATATACATCCTAACCGTTTGGTTAAATTTCCTTAAGTAAATTTTATCCATACTTTTCTTTTTGTTATCAACAAGCTTCTGGTTTATGCGGAATGGATATTTGGCTACCTTTCCTGATAGAATTAATACAGTTCATCTGAACTAACATAAATTCGGCTTTCAAGTAGAACAAAGAGGGTTTTGGGAAGACCATTTAAGAAGGTTATTGTTAGAAAGCAGAGATGATGTGAAGTCTCTGACGCTCTCTCTGCGTTAGAGAAACAACAGCGGGTCAGCAAGACTGTACAGGGATTTGTCAACGGACAACAAAGTTAAGGGTTAACCCTTCCCAACCAGTCCTACCTCTGACACTATCAGACAGAAAGCTAAAGACTGTCTGATATGGCAAGCTGTTTTGACACTTAGTAGAAGCGCTATTGTTGAACGGTTTATCTCTAAAATAAGATTCTTCCTGGTCAAAACCACATTCCTACTAGTCAGAGCTGTACATATGGATATCCTAAATTGAATTTTTGCCAGCAAAAATTTCAATATTTTTAGTCATTGATTCTTGATATCTTAAATAAAAATTATGGCCAGTAACAGTTGTATTACGGAGATCAGAAAATCATTTATAGACACCCAGACTGTTTATTTTAGATAAGAGTAATGTCACTTTGGATATCTGAAAGTAACTGCCCAATAAGAATGGGGAAAAGTGACGCCATTTGGACTAGTAAGAATTACATTTCAGATATCTGGAAGAATACAATTAAAGGTATCTGAAATACATATCCAGTCAAGCAAATATATGTTAACAGCCACCTAAAAGAAGTTAAGATTTGTAGATATCTTTAATGTAGTACTTACTAGTACAAATTTGATTCCAGATTACTTAAAATATAATTTCTACTGGTAGAAATGTGATTAATAATATCTAAAATGCAATAATTCTGACTAGGAAAATTGTAATCGTGACTAGGTAGAATGCTTTAGTACTATCTCTAAAAGAAATGTCACTAGTCAGCCCGCCTATTTTATGTTAAAACAGAGCCGCATTATTCTTTAGCAAGTATCTAAAACAAAATTATAGATAGGCATTAATAAAATAGAGATATCTGGAATTCTAATTTAAGTACCGGTAGTTTACATCTGTAATGAAATTTCTACTAGCAGAAATATATTTTTGATGTCAAGAATTGGATTTCTGGCTAGATATCTGTAATGTTATATTCATTTTTTAAATCTGAAATAATAAAATAAATCTGAATAAATAAAATAATTGTGACTAGCAGTAACTCTATAATGGAGATCTGAAATTAGAGTTCATCCTTGTCAAAATTCATTTTTTGATAGGAAGAATGTTATTTTAGATATCTGGAAGTAAAAGCCCAATACACATGAATGGGAAACGTAAGGTAATCTGTACTAGTAAGAATTATTTTTCAATACTGGTTTTGGAATGAATAAAGCAGGCTAACACTGACCCTTTCTTCAGATAGTCTTCCAGAAGCCCTAACGTCTAACCCTGTGAAAAACCTCTGAAACCTGGGTCTGTGTTTGGAAATCAACCAAATTAAATAAACTACTAAGTTTTTACATCAAATAAAGAGGCAGATTAATGTCAGAAACCTAATGATGACTACAAAAAGTAAGCGTTTGAGTGTGGCTTCTCCCTCAATTACAGATCCTACCTTGAACTGCAACATGAGTCGAACATTAGAATAAAGAAGGGCATAAAAGTCCAAAGTCCATTTACAGGTGAGACCTCAAGCTGCTAATAAGAACTACTTCTTAGGATGTGGTCTCTTGGTAGCAATCCTGGGTCAGTTAAGTACTTATTTTAAATTCATGCGACATGGTGCAGTAAATCCCAACAGATGGGCAACATTGCCATCATAAATGACCTCTTATATGAATCTAATTTTAATACCTTATAAAAAACTTTCCTCTTACATAATCTATTCAACTATATAAGGCATAGAGTGCATACGTATTCACACCCAAGTCACAGCACAAGTCCTGTTTTAAGTTGACAAAAAATCATGCAGGAAAACTGTGAGAAGGGATTATTTTTCCCAACTATGCCCTTGGTGATGCATGGTGGTGGCAGCATTTGCTGTGGGGATGCTTTTCTTTAACAGGGACAGAAAAAAAGCAGATGGGGAGAAGAATGTAATCAAAAAAGGGGCATTCTTGAAAGAAAACTAGCCAGAAGCTGGAAAAGACTTGGAAATCAGGCAGAGATTTACCTTTCAGCAGAACAAAGAAATAGCTAAAATGAAGTCATATTCACATCATAGAAAGGTCCAGTCAAAGTCTAGACATAAAAGCAACTGCAAATTTGGGAGAGGACTAACAGAGCTTGAGCTGTTATTTGTAGAAGAATGAGGAAAAAAAACTGCCATGTCTGTGTGGATGTGTAAAGCTGGTAGATTCAAAGCAGTAACTCATAGTGGGCTTAAAGAATACTGCATACCAGACTGTTTAAAAAAAAAAAAAGTTTTGCCTTTTTTCATTCACTTCTAAATGATGAACTGTACGTATTCTGAATGAAAATACTTCCAATATGAAGTTTGAGTTGATAAAGTAACAATGTGTGCATATATTCGCATAGATATACGGTGAACTTGACATGCAATGACAGGTCTTATTATTTATTTTTTTTTGGTTCTGCATTTATCCAACTGTGATTTCCAAGTGTGGCAAAAAGAGTCGAATACCATAACCATTCGAGCTCTTATCAGGTGTATTTTAAGGAAACATATGCTTGGAACTAAGACGTTTTCATCAAACATGTCAAAGCTTTATGAATGTGATTACTAACTTTAAATATGATCACAATTTTACATATAGTTAGACTTGATAATGTGCTAAGAACTGACATAAAGTTGACACTCTTCAACAGTGTTCAGCACTCTAACAAACCACATGTTGGAGGTGGGCTCCTGCTTCTCTCCCAGAGGCCCTATTCCCATGGTTAGACAGATTACTGTGGGAGGAGAAGCGCTGCCAAAGGAGACTGAAGCCCCTATTAGAAGAACGGAGCAAGGGTTGTAAGCCAGTGCGGGAGAACGGAGCAAAGGGTGGAGGCTGGTGGCAAAGGAGACGGGTGAAGAGGAGGGGGGATAAGCTGCTCTGAGACTTGAACGCAGCTCCAAAATGGTGTGTGGGGGCAAAGGATTAGCAGAGCTCTGAGGAAGACATCTGCTTCTGTGCCAAGCTCTGCATTATCAAAGACACTGGCGTTTCCCACATCATCAACTTTTCATGAGCGAACTCACTGGTAAATATCAGTAGCAATGGCTCAGGTCTCATGGGAACAGAGGGGCGTGAAACACGCTCTTTTTTTTTTTTTTAAACAACTATAAAACACTTCTGAAAGGCCTCTCTCAGTTCTCATAGCAAGTTCCTTTTATTTTATTGATTAACTGATGCATGAGTTCATTTATCTTTTAATCTATTAAACATTAAATCAACAAACATGGCTGCATATGATCATTGATATGTCCTCTGGATCTATTAAAAATAAATACATTAAAAAAACAGTTATGAAAGGGCAAACTAGCCAAAGTTATACATTAGATAATGAAAACCTTCACTGACCTTCTCCTCCTCTGTAGCTCTCCACATGCTTTCCCACACAGCTCTGATGTTCCCAATATCTTGGCTTCTTGTGGTGTAGCAGTGGGCCTGGATAACATGAGCCAGAGTCAAGTTGTGGATCACAGCTTCCAGTACCTTCTTCACATGGCTGATGGACAGCTGGGTTTGTATGGAGGGGCCAGCTTTTACCAAATGCAGGGTGCAGGGGACCAAAGCTATTTGACCTGCACAGAAAACCTGCTCTTCTACCTGGAAAAGACAAAGAAAAAAAAGAAATAGTATAGATGACCTAAAAAACATAGTGACAGTGTAGGCTGAACTAAAAGGAGATGCTTAGAGGTCCTTGTGGTAACCTTTTGAGAAATATCATAGTTAATATTTGTTAGAGAAACCTCTCAAATACTCCTTAGGTAGATTCTAACCTTTTCAGAATAGTAGTAAAGCCATTTTTTAAACCAACTCCTAGCTGTGAATATAAGTAAGGATTGTTCAAAGAAGAAAGGTTAAAAGTTTTCAATACTATTGCTCATAGTTCCTAAAGGGAAATTAGAAATGGCTAATGGGCAGATAAATAAGGTGGACATAAAATAGGATCAATGCTTTGCTCATTAGGAAACTTGGAAAGTAAAAATAAACTCAGACATTAACTTAGTCAGAAACCAAGAAAATGTCTTCAATTGTTACTTGTCTAAATAGTTCAGTCCAGACCAACTGTTAGAAGAACATGTGACCATAACAATCCAGATAAAGGAGAAAGGAATGTACACTGGGAAAAATCAAAATCTAGATAAGTCATTTTTTCTTAAAATAAGTGCATTTGTTCTTGGATTGAGGAGATAAAAGAGGCATTTTGCCAATGGAATAAGACAATCTACACCTTAAATAAGAAAACACAATTGCATTGTCTTATTTCACATGCATATTATCTAATTATCTTATTTTAAGAGTAAAAATACTGATTCCATTGGCAAACTATCTCATTAACCTACTCAAATTAAGTGTAAATACACCTAATTTATGACATTTTTACTTATTTCTAGATCGTTTTTTCCAGTGTAAAGAAAAACAAAACTTGATCCATTTTACAAACCTCAATACAGGGAGATTTTTTGGCCAGGAACACCGAAGGAAAGCCTTAAAAGAGCAAAGAGAGGATACTTTCGGAAAAACAATTAGAACTTCCTTTCTAATTAATATGAAGTTCAAATTGGAAACTGGAAAACAGGCTTTGTTTTAAAAACAAAAGTACAGCATTCACAGATTTTGTATAATCAAATTAACATTAATTATAAACCAATGTTTCATTAGCAGTACATTAATTAACAGGTTCCTTCTCCCATTCTTCAGCATCTTATCACCACCAACTCATAATTCACAGGTCTAATGCAAGCAGGTATTCTGGAAGATACTTGCAAATATATCTCAGTGGTGCTGTTGTTATTCATAAGGATAATTAACCATATGATAATAAGCTCAATTCACCGTTAAATGCCTCTGTTAGAATTAAGCCCCCTAAATAATAGAAGCTGAAGAAAAATCTATCTGCTTAATGCAGACAGAGGAGTAGACATAAGAGGTGGCATTAAGGAGGTCAGGTCTTCAGAGGCCCAGTAGATCAGCAGGGTTTGCAGCTGGATGACATTATAGCTGGACACTGGGTATTGGTCAATGCAAATGGAAGCTGTAGGCTTTTACCGATTATCAATAACTGAGCCAAAGGGTTTTACCTTTTAAGTTAGTAGGGTTAGTGTCAACAGGATTTGGTATTTAAAATTAGGATGATCAGCTGAATGAGGGAGTACCAAAGATGTCTAACTTCGTGTGTTTTTTTTCTCTTTACACTAGTGGTTTTTATCAGTGTATATGGGCTTAATTAAACATATTTTATTATTTAACACACACAGCAGCAAAAAGTGCAGCATTGTGTGCAATAACCGCATAAGAAAACTGTACTCAAATTTAAAATAAATAAATAAATGTGATGGATGACAGTAACTGATGTCATCTGTTTAGCACCAAGTGGAACTGTTTGAAATGAAAGATATTTCTTAAAAGTACGAATATCAGTTTGCGTTCCTTTCAGCTGTATTAAGGCTGTAGCTCACTACAGTTGTAATTCTAGAACAAAATACACAAAAACAAAAAAAGAAAATACTGGCCAATAGATAACGTAGAGAGCAGTCTCCTGCTAAAATGCAGCTCATAAAAATATGATGATTACACATAATTTTCCAATGAGGAACCCTAAGGAGAAACTTGGTGGTGTGGCCTAACAACCCAGCATCTCACAGAGAGAGAGAAAAAAAGTTTGTTGGAGGCTTTTCTATCAGTTTTTTCACTCTTTTCCTGTCTTTTAAAACAGTGGGGAAAGACAACATGTAATCAAAAGCCTTCTTATTGAGCAGCCATGCAGTTATAGAGTAATGTCTTCTCATTTATTTTGGCTTTGATGTAGAAAACAAATTATGGTAAAGCTGATATCAATGTGTAAAGCTTTATGGTCATAAACAGCCATTATCTATAGGTTCAGTCACCTATTGGTCTTGCAGTTTACTTTTTAACTATGGTATGTCTTTATCTCTTATCCTTTTGTTAACATAATTAAAAGATCCCAATTGTTTCTCGAATCTTGGTAAAAAGTGTTTCAAATAGTAAAAGGATGCCTAATTGGTGAGAAGAAATGTATCCACTTAACTTGTAGTTTGTTGCAAATTGCTTAATATATCCTATTAAAGAAGTATTTTTTGTTAAGAAAATCAAAGGATTTCCAAACATCATTACATAAATGATGTCATTAACCATATAGGACACCTTCTTCCCTTTCTTTCAGAAAAGAGTGTTTTAAAATTACTTATTCACTATCAAAGCACATTTTTCAGCCGGTTATTTGATGCTATTAAGATTTTTAGACTTACCATTTTGATACAATTTTTTGATAAAATTCTAACAGAACCAGATGTTAGCCACACCACTGCTAAGCTAAAGGGCAGACACCATCATTGGTATTTCCATAACTGAATGGGTTAACCATGATAATCAGCTCTTGGGTTCACTTGTCAGCTTTGATGAAGCTTTAGCTTCCATCTCTGCTGCAGCAAATTACTGGGACAGTGTATGAGGCAGGAGATGGAGGGTAGGCAAGTTAGAGAAGCAAGAGTGAGTAAAAGGGAAGATAGGGCCCTCCCCGCTTTCAACCATTTGGATCAATCACCGGATCATTTACCTGCTAGCATGATCTGCCCAGGAGCCAACATTACGGAGACTGCCTCACATAAAAGCTAGAATCCCACACATCAACAACAAATTGTCAATTGTCATTCCATTTATGAGCCATCAAATTCCATCATATCCATTCCAGCAAAAAGGAACTCCATCAGGTTGGACATGTGGCTACAATCTTTTAACAATCTCTTAACATTAAAAAAGTGCTTACTGCATTTTGAATTCCTAAAGACCAACTACCGATTGTCAATTTGAATATCAAAAGGAGAAAGCATGGGGCCTCTTGACTGTTAAAAGCAGAATCCCATTGCGTCTACCGAGCAGGTGTGTGATGATCAATTATTAAGGATCTGACTCTAGTTACTCTTAGTGGGAGGTGGAATCGGGGATCTTGGGTTTTGCCGTTTCCGTGCTGGTCGTGAATGGGGGAAGAGAGCGTGGAAGGGGAAGAGTGAATACTATTTACATAAAATTAACAGTTCAAAAGAATGAGTTCACACACCAATCAAACTTGTTAATTGACTGTCAATGGTGTGTCCCTGAATATACAACACAACTACATTATTCATCTAAGGCCTTGACAGCGAAGACAGTCCAATTTGCATGGCCGTTCTAAATTTGATCAACAACCACAATGCCACATGCATTTTTAATAAGCCAGCGATGGGAACCTTTAATATTCATAAGGGTCAAAGAATTGCATATGACATTAAACTTTTTTTTTAAAAGGTAAGTATTTTTCAAATGCTGGCCTTTGTTCTCTAAGTGGCCCAGAGGAAAAGGTGTAACGTTCCTTATTCTGTGGGGAATAAAGAATGAATGCAACTTTTTTCTGTTGAGTTATTTTTGTCATTCAACTGATTGAAATCTATTCATTCAAACTTTTAGAATAAAAAGTGTTACAACTGGTTCAAATGGCCTTAATGCTCTGTAATTATTCTTATCTATGATAAAAAAAAAAGGTTACAGCAAGCTTTAAAACCAAGAACAAAAAAAAAGTTCACCTTCTATGATTTTTCCCAACATATGTAATAGAGCTGTATTTTCACCTTGAACCACACATTTATTTAGCCTCTAGTTTAAAACTGATTTTTTTTTTTTATGAACATTTTGACATGTCTGAAAGTCAACACCGTAATGATATTTGTTCCATTTCTTTGAGCTGTAGACAGTAACATCATTAAACACTTTTAAAAGGAACTTGGTGGTGTTTCATTTCAGACTGGTAGGTCTGAGGTGTTACTAATTACAGTTTTTCAGAATTCAAGAGTTGACCAGACGGTGCTAGACTATTTTCATATTGGTGATGGAGTCCTCTGGGCCCCCTCATCACACCGAAGACGCCTCAGAGTGTCATTAGCAAAACTTTAGAATGGTGTAGATTAACTAGCCTGGCTTGGATAATATTACCTGGTATTGATGAACAGTCAGGTCTCCCCCCCCCGGTTCCAAGGACAAAGTGAGGTGAAAAATGGCTCCACCATTCCTAACCAATATGCTAATGGTCACATTTCTCCCCACTGAGACCGTATACATAATTTAACAAGTAAAACGTGTGTCAAACAGTTTAGATTAATAAAACTTTAAAAGGGTCATTGGAGCAAAGCAACATCTACAATCCAAACTTAAATTATCATTTGAAATTCATTCATTTTTATTAATGTTACAAAATGTCTCATTAGACAATAAATGCTTTATAAAAGAGTTGAATGTTTTTTTTATCTGTTTTATCTGCAACACCTAAATGTCACAAAGGATTATATCAAATGTTATAATGCCTTGTAGGTTTTATAGCAATTTAATAGTGTTAATACATTTTAGAGATAAAAACTGATACTGTAACATTTAAGTGTCTTGGTTTGATTTAAGTTAGACTTTGTCAAGGAAATTCTAACTCATTAACATTCTTCAAACTAAATCATTCAATTATGTCTT
This sequence comes from Cyprinodon variegatus, assembly GCF_000732505.1. Lineage (NCBI taxonomy): Eukaryota > Metazoa > Chordata > Actinopteri > Cyprinodontiformes > Cyprinodontidae > Cyprinodon > Cyprinodon variegatus. The sequence goes on from NW_015150474.1 coordinate 254,356, forward strand.
TGTCCTACTAGAAACAAACTGGAAAAAATCTAAATCTAGACAAGTCATTTTTTGCTTAAAATAAGTGCATTTGTTCTTGAATTAAGAATGAAAAGGAGAAATTTTGCAAATGGAACAACACAATTTACCTTTAAAATAAGAAAACACAATTGCATATTCTTATTTCAAGTGCATTTTATCTAAATATCTTATTTTAAGAGTAAAAACAGTCGTTCTGTTGGCAAAACATCTAATTTACCTACTCAAATTAAGGGTAAATGCACTTAATTTAATTAATTAAATTAAGTGTTCGAGGCAGGAGATGGAGGGTAGGCGAGTTAGATTTACTAGAAACGAAGTCATTTAGAATGTTTTTAGAGCATAAACAGTAGTGTATAGGATTTCCTAAAAGCGCGTTCACGAGTCTACGGAAACCNTTATTTGAATGTCAGCAGACAGCAAGAAGCCTCCCAGATCTCCAGATGCATTTGAGATATCAAAAAAGTAGTCCAGAGTGTTGTTCAACATGGGGGTGAGTAGAAAATGAGGGCTAATCATGTTTTGGGTGTACTATTCCTTTAATTTGCGAAATATTTACTTATTTCTAGATTGTTTTTCCAGTGCAGAAGTAAACTTTCAGATATAAACTGATGAATGCATCCATCCTACAATTAGCTCTGACCAGCCTACCTGTCTTGCTAAAGAAAAGCATCCCCAAAGAAAGATGCTGCCACCACCATATTTAGTCAAGGGGCATGGCAAAAGCAAACAATATTTGTGGCTTTTACTCAGCAATGATTGCATTTTTCATCCATCCAGGACATATTTGTTGATTGAATGTCTAGTTTTCCTTTTAACAGATATTCCTACTTGAGCTTTTCATCTGTGGAGCTCCTGCAGGGTTAGGCCGACAGCCAGGTCTCGGTGGGCCTATGGTTGTGCCACAAGTTTTACATTTTAGGCGTAGTACGAAGAGGACTATGCTCCATGAGATACTGAAAGACTAAGATACCCCTTCATGATCTAATCCTGTAATGAAATTAATCTGCTGTGTTTATACTGTTTTTTAAAATAGGTTTTAAAAGCGAAAGGTTACAACGGATTTTATCAGTTGTATCAGACTAAAGGAGTTAAAAAAAAAAAAAGAAGTTGACCAGTTTAGAAATGTTTAGTCCATGTATCATTTGCCTCTCTTTCACAATTACACTTGTATTGGTTGCACATTGGTTGCAAATTGCAGTGAAGTACTTGGTTGAAATTATGTTTAAAAGGTAAATGTTCACGTGTTCTGAATAGGTGCTATATGAATAATCTGAAAAAATAAGGTGAATTAAATAAGAATACTGCAAAGGACTGCATATGCCATCTAAAACCAAGTCTAATGTTTCACAGAAAAAGTTATTTTTATTTAGCTACTTTTAATCCATTTCTTTCTTGATTCTTATTCTACAAGTTTCCTCCTCTACTCGATCACCTCAAATGTGAGAGCTGAAAAAAAACCTAAAGCTGAAGTTTTGTTGCATGCATTTAAGTGCATATATAATGTCCTTCTGGCAGGATTTGAAATGCGGTGACTGTTTAATCCGTGTGTGGTGGATGGCAGTTTGTCAGGGATGTGTGCCGTGATTCCATCTTGAACTGGCTTCGAGTCTGTGGGGTTCTTTCAGCATTAGCGAATTCAAAGCAGATCACGTCTGGGAATGGAAAATGATAAGAAACGGGCTCGTGTTGTGCCGCGCCCTGAGGAAATCCTGCCTCCTCTGACACCTCATTTCTACAAATGCAAACCTTTAAGGAGAGGGGCAACCTTTCTCTCTCATACAGAACCCTCAACTTTGTATGTCTGGATTGGAAAGGGGGAATGTATTAGTGTTTTTATTATTATTCCCTCCTTTTTCCTTCTCTCTCTCTCTCTCTCCCTTCTTCATCCTGTTCATGCTCTAGTTTGAGCCTAACCCCTGTATGCTCATCTGTCAAAAAACATTAGTGTTCCTTAAACAGCGACATAAATAGCCACATAAAGTGTAAAAAAAAAAGAAGACAAATATGAGACATTTCTTGGTTAAATCTTGCTCGTCTGAAATTGCAACAATGTTTACAAAATAAACCAGAAGCACATGTTAAAAACATAAAAATGCTAGAAAATTTAGAATAAATAAATATCTATTGAAGAGACAATGTGTGTTGAGTCTCGAGGACAGAGGCTAACCCCCCTCCCCAAAAAAAAAAATGTTTAAGCTTGTTTTTTTTGTGTTTTTTTTTGGTTTGCCCTGACATTTCCACTCTGTAGACATTGAAATGTGCAGAGATGTAACACTGCACTGTCAGCTCTGTTCAACTTTATGCTGGTCAGAAGCTGCCACTCAGTACTATAACCAAGGTCAGAGGGGAGCTGCCAGCTGAATGCTGAGAGAGATGTGTCTGCAAGGAAAACAACATAAATAAACAGAAAACTGCTTTAACAAAAAATAAATAATAGAATATAGGCTTTTTCTGCATTTATTTGTTTGCATATAATGTTTAAGAGATTGCAAAATGAAGCAAAAACTACCTGAGGCAGATGTAGTGAAATCGGCTCTTTACATTGCAGTACAGTGCCATAACAGAGTGGGGCTGTGAACGGAGAGTGATGGAGGGGCATGCTTTTTCATCGGGTTAGGCAAAATGCCCCGCTGCCTTCAACTGTCCTGGCCGCACATTTTTTGACAAATTGGTTGTGAGGCTTTTACGACTGATGCACATATCGCAAAAATCAGTTCTGCCAAGCTTCCTCTATGACCTGCCCGTAGGACATGACAGGGCCCCTCCATGCATCGCTCTATCAAGCTGAATCCTTCCAGGACAATGCAAATTATGACAAATTCCATCATCCTGCATTATACGCTTTCCCCCGCTAATCTCCCTAATTCGAGAGAATCGGGGAGGGTCTCTCACTGTTTAAGCTGAGGGGCATGTTGTCTGACTGAATGATGCTGAAACTGCAACCCTCATCCCCCGTTCTGTCTCCCTTTCCAGCTGTGACCATCTCATCTTCTCTATCTTTTCTGATTTTTTTTTTTGTTCTTTTGTGTGATATTTCGTCTCCTTTCCTGGCAGTTAAGAAAGCACATGCCAATTAGACCCGGACAGAAATACATAAAATTGAAGTGTTTTCAGAGTAGTGAAACGTACATTTGTAAATGAAGAAACAACAGAAATGACCAAGCATGCATCTGTAAAGGACAATTGAGATTCTTGGAAATTTAGAGCAGAAGTGTCTAGAGAGAATAAGAAATATTTAACTATTTTCTAAATAATAAATCTGTCTAAATCTACATCTGAAAGAAACTAAGACACAGACAAACAGACACATTCTTACTTCTGTTCTTTCCTTGCACAATAATAGGGGACTGAATATAAAGTCCAGAACTTACAAAAATAAACAGCCTAAAAAATAAAACAATAATGCAAAGAGTGACTACAATACAATATATACAATCAAGTAAAGGTAAAGACATGCATTTCCGTTTCCGATCAATAGATGGCAGTATGACCGCATTAAAAAGCACTGAACACACTACAGCAACAGAGGAGGCTGACCAGAGAGCATCACCAACCCCTTTAGATTTACTCCTGTTGTTTTTTTTGTTGTTTTTTTTTTTTTTTTTTGTTGTTTTGCTTGTTTATTTTGGGGTGATTAATATATATTCAAAAAAGAGAAAGCATAAACCTGAAAAAATAAATTGGAACACCTAAAAAAATAATGACTAATGACATGATTCTGTTAAAATGAACATATAAATATATAATCTACGTTCTTATCTTGATTTATTTTTTTCATAAATATGTAGAAATAAAAGAGGAAGGGTAAATAAAAACTTGAAGTGCTACAGTACAGCAAAATCCAAAAAAATGTCAAGAAAGCTGAGCTTCAAAAGAGAATTTATACTTATAATATGTATGTTTTTTCCTGAAATACATAATTTATAACATAACAAAATATTTTAGAATAATAATCCTACCACAGAAAAGTGATATAGTGCTCCTAAAATACACTGAATCCCTTATGAAAAATACAGCAAATATTAACATTTGCCTCAGAGCATCAGATGCAGCTCAATAAATTCTGACATGTAGTAAATATTGTCTAGTCCATATCGGGAAAATGAACCCGCACCCTTAACGTCTCTACTTCATAACATAACACACATTCACAGGGCTAAAACAAAACTTCCGGTTTATAATAAATGTACAGCAGGGATGATAAATTAATATTAAAAGTGAAAGTGCTGGCATATCGCGAGGTGGGAAAAAAAATAGAAGGCACAACATCATTCATCTGCAGACAATTTTTTTTTCTTCTTCACAGCAGCAAGGCATGCTTTGATGACAACAGCATTTGAAAAGCAAATAACCCGAGTTAAAATTTAATGCTCAGCAGAACCATTTCATTGAGAAGTACGAGGCCAAGAGACACATCAACACTGTGTATCTTCAGTCTTATATAATAAAGATTAAAAAAAACAACCTTCATTTATAGGGGTGGAATTTTGATTCTTTAATTTTCTGGTAGAAATATGTTAAAGCAAGTCATTGATAGATGGTTGAGATTTATACAATCTGTGCAATTTGCAGAGAGGCAGATAAAAATACAGGAGTTATCCATAAAAGCACTTGTAGCTATAGAAGAGACAATGGATTTCCTACAAGAAGAGAGAATTTGCTTTAAAGTTAATACTGTTTGTAGAGTAGTTAGGGTTAATTTTTTTGTTGAAAAAAGATGTAAAAATAAACAAATTGATTTCTTAAAATCTGTAGATGCCATTTATTTTAGTTTCAGTTAAAAAAGGAAGGCATTTTCAAACGCTGATTAGAGTCTGTATGTCTTCAAAATTCTTTGTAAAGAAGTCGATTCCTATATTTTTTTCCTGTTTCTGTGTCAAGCATGTAGGAAGCTTTTGCAGATTCTGTTTATTTGCTTGGTACACTTTGTGTCTGTGTGCATGTGAGTAGGCAGGCCCTGTCAGCTATGCCCTCTCGTCACTGCAGGGGGAAGAAACACACCCAGGCAGCTCTGAATATAGTGGCTAGTTACCATAGTAATGGGATGGTCATACATCTCTCTGTTCTCAGACATTGATGGAAGTGGACAGGACACGCCGCTCTGCTTTTTATCTATGCATCTGGTATTCGGTTATTTCATTCCACACAAAAAAAAAATAAAAAAAATGCAAAGCCATCCTACTGCTCCTTTTACTGGATCCAAATCGCAGGGTTGAAATGGGAAGTAAATAGTTGGGTATGGGGTAATAATTCACAAACGGAACTACAAATAATTGATGTGTTTTGACTGAATGTTTGCGATTGCGACTGTAATAGCACGCGCGTCTTGGCAGATGTCTGCTGTGGTGGGATCTTTACATGATGCTTTTCAGATGCCTTCTTGATGTCTCTGAACCATTGCCCCCCCCTCCCCACTGCTCATCAGCAGTGACAAAGTGAGAAGCAAACAAGGATCTTCTCAAACACCCTCCACTACACACACACCAATGCAACATGCACATGCATCAGATTAAAACGCAGGGTCGATCATTTATCAAATGTAATTATATTCAAAGGCTATAATTGATTGCATTAATCAAAATATAACTAAATGTTTTGGTGCAATCTCCTTGTGAATGAAGACAATATTAAAACAATCCTATTTACACGAATTGTGCTCATCTCTGAAGATATACTTAAAGTAAGATAACCTTAAACAAAAACACCAAAATCACACAAAAGATGGAAACAATCAAATTTAACAGCATTTTCTTAATGGAATATTATTTTCTGCTAAACATAGCATATTGACTAATAGTGATCAGAAGGCTATCTAAACCATTTATTCATTCTTATCTTGATACAGACACAAAAATGCAAAATTGCACAAATCATCATATTTTTGCTCACATTCAAGTCTTAATAAAGCAATAGCATAAATTAATTTATCAATCTGTTTTAGCAGAGAAGGGAATCAGCTGTTTAACAGGCCTGCATTTTAAACTTGATAGCTGTAGTGTTAAAGTAATAAAGGGTGGTACTAATGTATCCAATGCTGTCCTGCAACCAGAAATATTCCAAAAAAGTTAAATTTGTCTCCCTCTATTCAGCCAGCTGACTGGCAGTCCCCAGCAACAGGTAGGGTTAGAAAATACTACCCAGCAGCAAATTAACCCTTTCTAATAAAGTAGAGAAAAATGCCAACTTTTAGTAGGCTTACTTGCAGGTCAGAAGCAACAGATAGGGGAGGGAAAGCATTGCATTACTGTATGCTACATAGTTGGAAGGAAATCCTGGAAAACCATCACCTTCTAATACTCTAAATGTATTTTCAATAATAATCATAGGTAAACAATTAGAACTTTACTAATATTGGTAATTTGCCCTGTGCGTATTTTGTGGGTTATGTAGGTGGAATCCAGTCACCACTTTTACAAAAGACATCTTTTGCAGCCTACATGTCCACACACACACACACACATAAGTATCTCTTTGTGTTTGTCAGTATCCTATGTGTAAAAGAGGCACGATAGCTACCCTGTCCCAACTTCCTATGGCTTGTTGACATGAACCAAGGCAGTCAGGCACCAATAATACATGAAGAGCTGTTCAAAGACAATTAGGATCAGTTGTCACGGTCGGGCCCATTAATGAGTCGGAGTGTGGCAGGGGCCGAGGCAGAGGCACAGCACAGGCGAACACCGCCGCCTGAGAGCCAATGCGCTCTGACAGATCCAGTCCCTCCCCTGTCCTCGCCTGGTACAAGCTGATACCAGCCTGCGCCCATGATGGGGCTGCAGAAGTGGCAGCATACCATTGGAAAAAAATATATAAAAATAATAATATCTATATATATATGTGTGTGTATTTATTTATAAAGAAAAAAAAGGAAGCAATGTTTTCTGCAAATAATGACTGCCAGGCCACTTCAGCCATCGTGTCATAATAGAGGGGAGAGAAGAGGAGGGGGTGAGAGAATATTGGCTGGCAGTAAAATAATTACCCATGTTGTCTCTACGTCTTTACATAAAACTACCTTCACATATAAATACAACTGTGGTTTGATTTGACCACATCTGTGAATGTATCCGCATTTGGCCACAAGTTCTCAGCCTGATCCAGAAAGCGCCCAGGAAAGAAGGTGTATTTTATCAAAAAGACATGTATCAAAAGTTTCAAATTTTTTATTAAGATGTATGCCAAGAAGAATGAAGCAATGGTTGTCTGTATATGGAAAAAAAGGCTTCAACATATCTGCATGAACATTGTGCTGTGCATACTGTATATATATTTTTTGTGTTTATTTGATGGCAAAAAAAGATACAGAATGACAAAGATAACAGAAAGGCTAGCTGCTAAAGTTACGAAAATTACTTTTACATTTTTTTTTTAAGTGGAAGTGGAAGC
>NW_015150474.1:261814-271971 GCF_000732505.1 Cyprinodon variegatus
GAGATGGAAACCTCAGCATTTAAGTGTATAGGAAATCCACTCACACAGACCAATATCTTCTTTTTGACTCACACCACCCACTGGAACAGTCAGAACTTTACAACAACAGGTAAAGCATGTCCCTACAACAACAGAAGGGAGGCACAAAGAACAGAAACACAAAGATGCTCTTCAAACCAAACTGGGCGTTTGTCAAATCAGCAAGAAAATCCAAAAGACATGCGGCAGAACATAAGAATGAGAAGATTAAATGCAAAAACATGGCCATCCCATATGTTGCAAACACAGAATCCCATTACATTTCAAACCAAACAAGTACCTTAAACAGAGACTAGTGCAGCCTAAAGACAAAACCCCCAGACCAAATATGAGCGGAGTGTTGTATGCAGTTAAGTACAGCAAGGAACGCTCTGATCTTTATATTGGAGAAACCAAACAACCGCTCCACAGACGCATGGCCCAACACAGAAGAGAGACCTCCTCGGGACAAGACTCAGTGGTACATCTATACCTAATGGAAAAAGGAAATTCTTTTGAGGACCAGAATGTTTACATTTTGGACAAAGAAAATAGGTGGTTTGAGAGGGGTGTGAAGGAAGCCATCTATGTTCAAGAAAGAAAAACCAAGCTTAAACAGAGGGGGTGGACTCAGATTTCAGCTTTCAAAAACCTACAATGCAGCAATTGAGTTGATTCCTTCCTGCTATAATCGCAACCCCCATTACAGGGAAACAGAGGACCTCACCTCTTCAGCCAGGCCAACGATTCCCTTTAACGACCCCTCTTTCAGAGACTTAGACAGGTTTTGGGTATCACAGGGACGGACAATCTTTTCAGGTTCAATTTGTATGTTTCTAAGCCAAAACAAGGCTTTGATTTGGTCCACTCTGTAAAGCCTTGAACTCAGTTTTTTCTGACATTTTGAATTGAAAAACCTTACTGGATGGGAAACGAAACGTCTTCAAACTTGGAAACAAAGTCCAGTGGATATTTTTTATTTTATTTTTTTTACGTTTTTTAGAATGACTATGACCTGGATGACTGAGTATCTTCACCAGCATTTAGTCAGATGTTAGACCTGAGTCTTGAATCAGCTGAGTCTAACTGAATCCAAGGGGAGAAGCTGAAGTGGTGAAGGAAGGGGAAAGAGGATAGTAATTAGCCTGGGTTATAATCCTCTATCTTTTAGTGTTTCTACAGATTGTACGTATACCATGTAAATGCATTGTCCCTTTTAAATAAATAAATATAAGCACAAACTTGGTTTGCTTCCTATTCTTCTTATTCGAGTAAAGACAGCTGACCCTGTCTACAGAGATGCTACTGGGGTGATGAGCAGCAAAAGAAGGGAATCAGTGCTTGGCATGGAAAAAGCTTTGAGTTGAAGCCTGACCACTTGTCAAAACTTCTCCTAGCTCTCCCCAGACAGAGCTGCATACAACAGAGCTGCATACAATTCAGGAATCAACCAAGCCTATTCAGCTTATGTTTCCAGTGAAAAGAAAATTATTAAATAAGTAAGTTGGGGTTACTTCCCCTGCACTTCCCCTCCAAACCGCTGAGCCTTCAAGACCTAATTTTTCATCAGCTCAATTACTCGACAACTGTTCTTCTCCTCGGCCCAGCCTTTCCTCTCCTGCCTTACGCCACCCCCCCTCCTCTGTTGGAAGTGATCATTTGTTCTTTTATTAAACCTGATAACATCCCCTTGCATTGTCTGAGCGTGCTTGCTGGAGAGCCGCCCCTACTGTTTTTAGCCTCCAGCATTTCATATTATTGGTGCATTATTTCATGCATGCCCTCCTCTTTTATCAAGCACATTTGAAGTAATGTTAATAGACTAGAAAATTGAGACATTTATGAAGTATGGGCCGTGTTTATGAAAAAAATCCATAAAATATGACAAGGGAGAGGTGAGATAAAAGCAGGGTTTTAATAGATTATGGCAAACAGGGGAGAGACTTCAGATGCTGACAGGCACCTCCTCTGAGATGCCTCGTACTTTATGGGATTCATTTTGTTGTATTAGAAATGAAGTTAAATGTCCTAATTAATCTGTTCGTGCAGCACAAATACCTCCCTGAACGCAGATGCATGCGCACACAGTTTTTTAGCTAATTACTCTTCTGTGATAATTGAGGTAGATGTGGTCTCTAGATGTGGGTTGAGGAAGTTTTAGGAGATGTGGGGAGCAGGGGGGGAGTATTGCTGCATTTTGCAAGCTGGCTCTTTTTCAGCAGAACATTCAAACCATCAAACTGAAGCAAGAACTTCAGATTCTGCAATTCATCATTGTTTTGTTAGCTTACATTTATACTTAAAATGCTGAACTGTATTAGAGAAAAATGCACATACTGACTCGAACTCATTATAGGTGTTACCCCAGCTTGTAAATTTTTCCCCATTTAATGACATTAGAGACATTTTTTTGTACCCCTTTAAAAGGTGTGTTAAATGCATTAGGATAAATTCATCGTGCAGTAACTGGATCTCACACTGAATATTTTAGATCTTTCAGAGATTTGTTTAGTGCGAAAAAAAAAAACAAGACAGTTTTGTGACATTTTAAAAGGTTTAAACATAAGTAGAGGATTCCAAAAAAGTTAAAAAACAATCACCAGCATAAGTAGAGGATCTGTGACAATCACACATTAACTGTAAATTGTCCCAAGACCTTGTGTTCTCAGATGCTTCCTTCTCTTATATCTTACTCCGCAGTATTTTCCATCCAATTTTTGTCTTTAGACGTAAAGGACAATTGAGTAAGGCTGATTTTGCATCTGGTAAACCTATTGCCCCCATCCTTTTTTGTGCCATGGACCGGTTTGATGTCAAACAATATTTCACGGATCAATTTGTAGCAGATAACGAAACGATAAGCCAAGGTGTTATTTTGTCTTCATTGTGGGTTGCTTGGTCTCCAAGTGCCAAAGCAGTTTTGAAGAGCTCATCGCCTTATTAGAGAGCCACACTATGGACAGTGGACTTGGTGCATGGGAATCACCCAATGCCATAAATGCATATTTCAAGCAGGATTCCTGATAGTCTCTCAAAGTCAGCTTTATTTCTTTTGCTGGTTCCAGGATTCTGTTCTGTCCATTCAGAGGACTGTTTCCCCATCTGAAAGAAAGGTCTTGAAGGCGGTGGCCTACTATAGATTTTTTGCTGGCTTGGGGGTTTCAAACGGAAAGTATCACGTGACTTAAAGAGACATGGCCGACATACAAGAACAGTGAGTCTTAGATGGACTCAGAAAATAAATCACTTGGAAATAATGAAAGCTATTTAACATTTTTGTGCGGCCTGGTAGCAAATGACAGATAGACCAATGCGGGGCAAGGGCCCGGGGCTCACCCTGGCAAACCATTTCTGTGTTCATATGATGATATACTGTTTTGATTATTTTCATGCAAAAACAAAAAAAAAAACTATCTCAACCTATTATTTTTCATATGGAAAAATCAACTAGAATTTAATTTAAGCTCTCCTGGTATCTTTAAAAACTTCATGATGCCATCCACAATCCAATGACCTGAAGAACAAACTGCACACATAGACAGAAAAGTAGCGGCGACAGTGAAAAAAAAAACAAGTTTCACTGTTTAAGAACTGCAAAAACTAACGCAATGACCAAAACATTTTATTAACATGATAACAGGTTTTGCAGAAACTATGCAAAGAAAAACTCTTATTGACCTCAGAAACATAAAGCATGTGGGAAAAGGACCAATTTTTGTCCCCTAGAAAAATGTTTGTTTAATCCATCTGAAGGAGTAGGTTCCAGTTAATATTCACAGTTGAGTTCAGCAAACTATACATGTGAATGTTTGTGATGATAGAAAAACAAAGATATTACTTTAAAACAACTGACTGGCATGTAGACAGCATCTAGTGGTTGTCAAGCTATCCTTGTCAAGCCAAAATATAAGGAGTTGCTTTGCCTTGGCAAGGCAAGTTTATTCATACAGCACAATTTAGTACAAAGATAATTCACAGTGCGTTCCATGAATTAAACAATAAGATAAAAGGGAAATAAAATCTGAATAAAAGCAAGTATGGATAAAACATGATAAAGGAGGTAGTAAAACATATAAAACATTTGGATCAAAAACTTAAATTAATTATATCCCAGTGAACAGTTTAACTTCAACAGTCAAAGGGAGCTCTAAACAAACTTAGAAGAAATCAGGCTTTCAGCACTTTTACAGTCTTCTGGGAGTTTGTTCCAGATCAGTGGAGCATAGGAACTAAACGCTGCTTCTCCATGTTTGGTTCTAGTTCTGGGTGTACAGAGTAGACTGGAACTAGAAGACCTGAGTGGCCTGGAGGTTGATACACAGACGACAAATCTGTTATGCATTGAGGTGCTGATTAGTGATTTCCAGACAAAAAGAAGGATTTAAAAGTCTAGTCTCTGAGCTAGAGGGAGCCAGTAAAAGGACTTCATAACCGAACTGATGTGCTCTACTTTCTTAGTTCAAGTGAGAACATGGGCAGCAGCGTTTTGGATCAGCCGCAGCAGTGTGATGGACTTTTACGCAAACCTATGAATACATTGTTGCAATTATTAATTCTACTAAAGATAAATACATGAATTAGTTTTTCTAGATCCTGCTTGGACATTAGTCATTTAATCCTGCAAATGTTCTTCACGTGATAAAAGACTGACAATAACAGTCTTTATGTGCCTCTGAAGGTTCAGGTCTGAGTCCATCATGACACCAAGATTTCAGCGATTATACGTGGTTTCAGGCTGTAGTAGCTGAAGCTGTAAGCTAACTGGATATCTCCTTCTTCGGTCCAAAGATAATAACATCAGTTTGGTTTTTATTTAGTTGGGAAGTTATAGCGCATCCAAATATTGATCTGTTCTAAGCATTTAACCAACACTCTGATGGGTTCATAGTCAACAGGTGACGTTATGATGTAAAGCTGTGTCGTCTGCATAGTTATAGTTACTGACAGAAGCGTTGAGGAACCCCCCCTTTTGGTTAGGTTCTCCTTGGACACATAAAGGTATTAATTACAAATTGCAGTTTTTTAGAATCTGTAATTATCTTAAAAAAAACTAAAAATAAAAATATTTCTAAGTCACTATTATTTTCAAAGGGATTTTAAGAGGTACAAATATTTATATCATGGAGACATTTTTTTTGCATTTAAATCTGTATGTATTCTCTCTCAAGCAGACTCTCCTCTCCAGTATTGGGTGGGTAACTCAGCTCAGTTTGACCTCACAACGTCTCCTTTCAAAGGACCACACAAACTTCAATTAATTTGTTTTCAGATATTTAGCCTTCTGTAAGAAGATTATTTAAATTCCACCACCCGCCTCCATGCATTGCTTCCTCTGACACTAATAGACAGTGTCAGACCCACATCCCTGCTGATGCCTTGCAGTCCATTTTGACAATTTTCAAACCCTAATGCAAATCCAATCGGCAGCTCGCACAAGACAATCTCCCACAGTATTGACTGTCACTCGCAATTAGGAGACCACTGCAAGAAGGTTGGTAGGCACTATAGCAACCTGAGGCTGGTGCAGTCAGCTCCCTAAACGCACCCCGCAGAATGTGATCAGTGAGTATAATTTCCCAGCAAATATCCCAAGGGTGAGTCACTTGCCTTAACACTAAAGACAAGATATTTAATCAACTGATAGTCGTTCTATTCAAGCCTTTTTGGGCTATTGTGCTCACCTCTGTAAATGTGCCTCCAAAGGGAATGGAACCAAATAGACAGAATCAATTACATAAACATGAGGAAAAAATGTGCAGTTTGAGGACCTTGTTGCCAAATATGGTTTTCTTAGATGATAAACCAATCAAATTTATTTACCTACTTATATGAGTTATCTTTCCTGATTGTCGTATATTTTTTTTTTCGATAAAAACTGTAAGATTGATTGTAAAAAAAAAAAAAAAAAATTCCTTCAGAGACTGAAGGGAGTTTTAAATGCACAAAAAAGTTCATTTTAAAATATCACGCTTTGCCTGCACCATCGTTATCATTAGCTGCCGCTGTCGGGTGGCGACAATCTATGGCGACGGCGGGATATATATCTGCTCGTCTAGCGTCAATGGATGATCACTACTTTTCAAGGTGCATTGTGGGAAATTTCGAGTCCACTATTTTTTCATCCACTAGATGTTCGGACACTCATTTAAAATGGCGTAACAACTATATAATGCCCTATATAGGGATTAGGGCAGACATTCAGACATGGCCAAAGACTTAAAAAAAACTTTGATATATCACACTTTGTCAATTACAAAAAAAAATGAAACCAAAATTCATATTTAAGGGCAATTGTTATTAAATAAACTTAAACACTTTTCTCTGTCTTTGGTTTTATTTTTTGTTTCCTTCTCATCCAAACTTGGAAATTGATCACAACAATTAAAAGATAAAAGAGAAAAAGAGAAAACAGGAATCCAAAATTGAGATTTAAAGTTAGTAATTTTCAATTGCAACAGAAGTTGGACTCACTACAGGTAAGATAAAAATATAAGAGATTAAATGAAAGCCAAATAATTACACATATGATCAAAATAACTTATATTCTTAATTTTCATTTGATTAAATGTAAATGTCAAACATTTATAATCTTTGCTGGATTTATGGCAATTAAACCTTTTTTCCAACTGCTGACCAACTCCTTGCAAGTTTGCTGTTTTTGTTTTGATGATTTATCTTTGGTATTGAGCTCCAGGTTTTCAGGTTAAAAGGCCATCATACTAATCTTTAGCCCTCCCTAAACATTTTTTTAAAATCATATTTGAGTCAGGACTCTGCTTGGCTACTCCAAGATGTTCATGTTCTTTAAAATCAGAAAAAATAACAACAACAACAAATAACATTTGGTTAGATAAGGATTATCTAATAAGGATATACCAATCTGCCAGTATTAATCATTTCACATTAAACTTCATCAAAATTGAAACTGTATTTTATTTAGATGTAGTTACATTTTTTGTTCTTATATGTGGTTCATTTAATGTCTGGAATAATCAGAAACAGAGAATTACTTTGTTTTATCTTTGAGCGTTTCATTGAACAACTTAAGATTGTAAATGTCAGAGAGGTAAATTGAGGATCAACACTTACTACAAATAAACACAAAGAGAGTTAATTACATTTAACTAAATGTTAAAAATGCCTAATATCAAGTGTTCTATCAATTCATTTTCTTTTAGTTAATGACATTAAAAATAGCAAATAACTCTTAAAACTTAAAAAACAAGCAACAAATCAGGATGTGCTGCTTCGATGGATTTCTTTTACAATTTGGCAACTAATTTGATACCAAGAAACAGTATTCAGAATGTTCATTACTTATTTTTGGTAAGATATACATTCCCAAATAATTTGACATTATTATACAGCAATCGGTCACAGAAAGAACAACTTGACGGAGTGAAAAACAGACCATACATGAAATCGTAGCTTTCTTTTTTGTCCCTTGCAGCATTAAAGTAAACTGATGGACTAGTATATATCAGTGCACACTACACCGAGAGCCCCCGCAGCTTTGACATTAAAAAGGTTAACTAATTCTCTAAATCAAGTCAGATCTGAATCTGTCATCCTGCCAGACCAAGTCGACGTTGAGTCAGCTTGCCATTTCTGAGAGCTGACGCTGAGAGACATGACAAGCCAAGCAGACAGATGAGCGGACGGATGGAGTTTGAAGGTCCAGCATCCATCACATGCCAATCCGATACGCACTTCCTCCATCCTTCCACCAGCGGCGACCTTCTGTGGCAAGACTCTGCAGGGCCATTTTCTGTCAGTAGCCATGTGCTCGCTCTCAGATCATTAGAAGCGGAGGGAACAGAATGGTCCCAATATAGCAGGACAATAAACATTGTGCTTAAATCCCTACTTAGCAGAATCAACTGGTTAGCCTCCCTCTTCTAACAGAATAAAGTAAACAATTACCCAGCTCTGTTCAGCTAAAGAATCCGAAGCTCAATTTGTTCCTCCATTAAGGTTTCCTTCATTATGTAAAAAGACATCACCTCTGCATAGCTGAAGCCACTAGAGATCACTAATGAATTCTGAAACTTTTATGTCCTGAATACAACATGTGGACAGGAGACACTTTCTTTAACATCTAGTGTCAAGCCAGTTTTTCTTCCTCCGTGCTTCTCTGAGCATCAAGGAAAAGTGTCATTAAGATGGAGACAATTACAGCAGAGCTGTGATGAGACAGTGGGGGTGAGTGAGCCGCATGCTTGCTCACAGCAAGGGGCTAATTGTATCAATATGTAAAACTCGCACTGAAGAGTGGTTAATACATTTTTGATCAAATTAAGTCATTGTTAGGTGGAGGGGGGTGTACAATGAGAGACCATGCACAAGTGGTTTTAAGCTCTGAGTAAGCAAACTCCTTTCGTTGTTTGCTCAAATTACAATAAATATGAGTTACAGTTAAATGAATGAGAGATGAGACATGTTTTCTTTAGGCAGAAGTGCTTAGATGAAGCTGACTTCAATTTTATGTCTCGCTGACTTTTTATTGAGGATTTTAAGCTTTTCTGGCATGCTAAACACAAACTGAACTCTGCAGGCTACATCTCAGGAATCCAAACTGAATTTCGGCAACGCTTCGCTGAGACACGCCCGTCAAGATCCGAGCGAATAGCTGAGCCACACATGTTCTCACTCACAGATGGATTTGGCTGAAGGATCAAGGACGTGTGGAGGAGATGGACACTATCCTTGTTGACAGTACCTTGACAAGCGTAATCCTATATAATACACACTGGGTAAACACAACACCAAGCCAACCATACAACCGCGACCCACACTTCCTCTGCTTGGCCTTTGAATTTCACATTCTTTAAGGGGTTGAGACAAAGACAGAGACAAATACTTGCTGCTTCACAAACAAGTACAAAGAGTAGGTACACATTAGCATACATACATAATTACATGGAAAGATAAAACTAGTCAAAAAGAAAAATCCCAAAATAAGCATGCTGGACATTGTGTGGTATAGTGGTAGAGCTGATGTGCCACAAAGGGATGCCATCAGTCCTTGACATATCTCTAGGTCAGAGGTCCTCAGCTATGGTCTCCAGGAGCCACGGCCCTGCATATTTAAGATGTGTATCTGCTTTGCCATACCTGAACTTACTCTATCACCTCCTCAGCAGGCATCATGTTTGGTCACAAATTCCATATACCGTACTATGCTTATAAATCTAAAGGTGCAGCTGTAAATTAATTGTTTCCACCAGAAAAACCAGAAAGTCAAAAAAATGTTTTCTCTGTAAATCAAATTATTGGTATTGGTAAAAAAAACAAAAAAAAAATTACACCTTCCTTTCTGTTGCAGAAAAAAAAGCTTCCAGGTTCGATTCCTGGCTTGGGATTTTTCTGCATGGAGTTTGCATGTTCTTCCCGTGCATGCCGTTATTTCCGGGTACTCCGGCTTCCTTTGACGAGTCCAAAAACACGACTGTTAGGTTAACTGGCATCTCTAAATTGTCCTCTGGTGTGAGTGTGTGTGTGAATGGTTGTATGTTTTTCTGCTCCCCTGCAACAGACCGGCGACCTGTCCAGGGTGTACCTCACCTTTCGCCCATAAACTGCCGGAGACGGGCACTGGCCCCACCCTAACCCAACCAAATAAGCAGGAGAAGACGGATGGATGGATGGAATAAAATTTTGCTGTGACTTTAAACATCCATGTATGAATTTTGACAGCAGTGTCTATATCCTAGCTGATTGCTAAGTGGTCAAAGCTATGTCAATCAAAACTTTAGCAATTAACTGGATGATTTGTATTTTCCACTTCTGCTTATTACCTGTACATGCTGATTCTCACATCCTTCATACTTATTTCCATTCATTTCAAACGGAGCTACAGGACAATGAAGCTAGATCGGTCTCAATTTTCACAAATACACCTATGTGATTCATACATGCACAGGACAAGATTCACACATGCACTAAAAAAATCCACACACACATAGAAGTGGCTCAGTGGTTAGCACACACGACCCGATGTAGGGTTTAGTCCTCGACATGGGTGATGCGGGTTCAAATCCGGCCTGTGGTCCTCTGCCGCATGTCTCCCCCCCCTCTGATACCCCCTTTCCTGTCAGCCTACTGTCACTACTACTGCCTCTAGTGCCGTAAAAACTCAA
>NW_015150474.1:272054-299284 GCF_000732505.1 Cyprinodon variegatus
TCTAAGAGGATAAAGATGGATTAAAATGACAGCTAAATTTTCCTTTTGTCTTTCATAAAGTGTTCATTGGAGTTAAGGTTTACAGCAACGTTTTCCATCCCATGAGTGGTCTGACTTGACCACTGAGGAATACCATCAATTAATGCTAATGATATAAAGGTATAAAAGCAATCTGTTTATAGAAATATAAAACACAATCTAAAAGCAAAAATCTTGTTTGTATATTTCTACAAAATACATTCATGTGTTGCATGTAAACATGTCCCTTAATCAAGCTAAACTGCTATCAGAATTATTCAGATTTTTACTTTGATCTAAGTATTTTAGAGTTATTAAATACTAAGATTAATCCTGGCTAATCCTGCACTTTTTTTTCTTTTCGTTCTTAAATATGTCTTGTCCCCATTACATCCATTTATCCATACTGCAGGGGGGGTGAACCTTACCTTGAAGGCCTGGCTGTATGGCCCGATGTTAGCAGGGGCCCAGTGGGAAAGACTCTGGACATGCAGTGCTTCTTTGTGTCGGAAACAGCCTTCCTCCAGGGGCTCAGTCCAGTCATGGAGGAAACAGTCCATCTGCAAAAGCTGTCCGGCTGGCAGAGGTGCCTGGACACAAACCCTACAAGAAAACAAACAGAAAAAAATATGACAAGTTTGAACAGTATAAACAAGAGAAAAAAAGAGAGTGAATCTTTTACCTGGCTGGAGGATTTATGTCGAAATATTTCCTGTAAACTGCATTAAGAGAGACAAAATCCTCCATGTTCTTTACATAAAGATGAACCAAAATGATGTTCTTCATCTCCAAAGCATAGATTTTTAACTCGTCTGGGAACAGATAAAAAAAAAACAAACATTAAAAGCAGCAGATTATAAAATCTGAAAACTACCTTAAAAGTCTGTAAACATCCAGAGAAAATTGTTGACTTGGTCCCACAACGAATTTCTTTTAAAAAGTCTGGTTTACCTTCTGTCATTGCTCTTGTTTTAGTATAATTCTATGTTGCACCTATTTACATTAAAGCATGTGCATTGGGATTCAAGAATAAAGCAGTACCTGTGGCCCCTCTCCCCTTAGAGCAATGCAGCGCAGTAGGTGTGCCTATGGGAGGCTTTGGATGCAAAGGCAAGCGCCATGGCTCAAAGCAAAGCTTCCCTCTTTCCCAACAATCAACTGAAAGAGCTTCAAGTTTGTTTTCTCTTTGCCAAAGCTAACGCCTCGCACTTCTTTGCCCCCATACAAAGCGATTGTTCATTAAATATTAACTTGTTTAATATTGTCTCTGCACTGTGAAGGGGCTGCTCAGCCAAGCACCACCATAAACATTAAATATGCTTTTCATCTTTTGCTCTTCCATCTCCATAAAAAAGCAACAAAAAAAACAAGAAAAAAAAAGAACTACAGTGGGGAACAAGTGTGCACTTTAAAATATCTGCAGGGCAAAAATGATAAACCAACTCTACATCATTGCAGTGCGTGAACATGTGTTGGAAAATTTTTGTTTTTTTGTTGATTTAAAGTGATTTAAAATGCTACCTGAGTCACATGTGTTTGACTGACAGAATCTGGAACACACTGCAGATATAGGAAGCACTTCTGAGTCAAACCAAAGTTTCTAAGTTCTGCTGTTTATCTTGTGTGCTAAGTTAACAGCATGAGGGTAGAAAAAGGCTGATAATTAGATCCCAACAGAACAAAAGACAAACACAAATCAGTTGTTAATGGAAAGCAAAATTAAAACATGACATGGTTTTAAGATTTGACCAAAAGAACCTTAGAAGTCAGCCCTTTGGAGATTGAATTCTTACTGTACCAACTGCAGTTTTGGGGGGGGACTTATTTACTAGATGTACACATAAAATATTGTTTCCATAGTAGCTCAAGCCTTGTCACATCTGATAGCGGGCCTCTGTGACCCTTCATTTTCAACTCATTGCCCTGCATTCAGCTCCATCCATCTTCCCATTATGCCTGGCCCACTTTCCCTTCTGAAGAAAAGCATCTCTGCTGGATTACCCTATAAACATTGCATTTCAGGGTAGCAGTGGTGGTAACACGTATAAATTCAGGTTTTGTTTGGCATAAAGGACATTCTTTCAAGTGTAAAATGCCTTAGCAAAAACTGCAAATATTACTCCTTATAAATTTCTATCAACAATGGGATTATGTTTGCCTCCGGATCCCATCAACCGTTTCTACCATGTGCGCCCTATAGTTATCATAGACCTCCTAACTGCTTCTCTGAGTAATTTCTACTTGTATAGTCTTTCATAGAAGTTTGGCACATGGATTTTATTTAGGAATTACAGAACTGGCTTTCAGATTTACATTTCTAAAAAAAAAAAAAAACTGAGTGAAAGTTTGAGGACCGTGTTCAGGCATTATTGGCGCCATTCCTCTTACCTTGAAGCATAGTAAAAGCTGCCAGTGTCTGGCCCTCAATCCCAACATCTTGGCTCTTAAGTCCATTGATTCCTGAGATCCACTGATAGCCTCTCAAAGATCTTTTTGAGCAGGATGGAGGTGTAACTGTGGGTTGTGATAACAATAAAATCAGGATCCTCACCTTTAAATGCATTTTGGTTGATGGTGTTTGAAACATTTTCTAATGTGTGTTCCTTCATAAACAAGCCTTCTATATGTATTTTATGTCAGAAAAGATTTAATCTAGACACTGTCCCACATAAACTACTCAAATGGCAGCTCTTGTCAAACCGCCATGCTAGAGTTTCGGCATTATGATGCTGGCCACATATGACACAGATCCAGAGCAGCAAACAGCACACAAAGATATCATCTGACACACCCAGACATATATACACACTCATGCATGCATGTCTATGCCTCACAACAAATGAATCTCACCGTGGCCCTGGTGACAACTAAGGTCACAGTATGATGTAAATTTGTGCTGGTTGTCTTCAGCTTGATCAGCATATTCTACCTCCTCAGTCATCTTGTCAATGGCGCTCTGGCAAGGACAACTACCATGGGGCAAAGCTCTCGCCACCGCATCCTGCAATAAAGCACCACAGGGGAATACATCAGGCCAAGTGCCCACCAAAGAGCGCAGAGCCGTTTGCGAAGGCATACAAAACGCTGTATAATTAGCCAACCTTTTCACGTTCGCCACCGAGCAGACTGCGTGTGCGCGTCAGTCTTACATGACAAGGACCCGGACGTGCATAACTTCAAGGAGAATGAATATGAAACAACTTGCTAACATATTCGCGGCTCAGGCGAAAAGAGAGCGGTGTTTTCTGATACTGTAGATCCCAATCATAGTGGCTGTCAGTCAAAACTCAACCGTAGCTCGGTGAGACATGTTTTGGGTTCCCCTATTTTTATTTATTTTTTGCATCTGTTTACTTATACTTTGCCTCTGCTTGCTGCTACTTCTTTAAATAACAAATCATTACCATTCTTTAAGGCTTACATATTACCTGCCAAATCCTACAAGGGTGTTGTGGGTTTAAATACATATTTCATATTTCCTCAGTGCAACCCTCACGCCGCATGACACTCACTCACCCCCCTCCTTGTCTCCTGTCAGCCACATTAGGCCATATGATAATCAAATTAATTATACTTCACCCCCTCTCTCCTGGCCAGCATGAAAAATAGCTTGACTAGCATTAACTGAGGGCAAATGATGGTGGTCCATCCCCACCCCCTGAGCCCGGTGCGGTTTCCTCTAGTGCTGGTGTCACCGCAGATCTGTCACCCTGACGAGAAGAGCTTCAGAAAGCTGAACCAGGGCAGGTTCTCCCCTGGTTGTACCCCCCACCCACCACCACCGCCGCCATGCCTCTCTCCCTCCTCTTTCTTACTCTTTCAGGCTCTGGTTTTTCCTGCTCTTTCTCCAGCAACCTAGGGGGGGCTAGAGGGGCTGCAGGAGCATGAAGCGTCTATTTGCATGTTGGGGGTGGAGGCGGCTGGGAGGGGAGTAGGCAGAAAATATATGGCTTAAGGGGTTGAGGCTGAAGGGTCGCAGGGGTTGTCGGATGGGGGTATGTTTCCTGTCCCAAAGAGTACCCTCCCCCATCTAACATGAAGATGTACAGTACATATGTAAAAATGTCTGCAAATAAATAGAGAGGCACATGTGCATATCCAGTGCGATCTGCAACTCACCTACATGATCCCTTGGTACGATGAGAAACTAAGCTGGCAAACACATAAAGACAAAATCTGATCCTCTAGGACGATTTAAATTGAAAAACAAGAACATGGGGAAAAAAATAGTTAAGGAAAAATACATAAACTATTTGACCTAAATCAACATTTTTTGTCACAATTGAAGAAATGTAGAATTTGTTGTCCACTCTTGCAGGGAGAGTGAAACATGTCTTCCTTTTCTAGTGTTTGAGGTTCAATTCAGCCTCTAATTTACCAAAAGCCAATTTCTCCTCCTTCCCCACAACCCTTGCTTGTGTCCGCTCAGCCAGCTACCTGAATGCAAAGCGCCTTAATGCGAGCAGACATGTTTATTAAGCTGGGCCTAGTTTCAGGCTGTAGCGAATATTGCAGACGTCAAACTAGGCCATGTGGGGCTGGAGGAGCACGAGTGGGAGATGAAAGGAGAGACCAAGAGCTAGAATGAGTGGAAGGAGAGTTAGAAAGGCCTTCTGGAGGTTGATCTGGATCCTACCCTGCAGAATTATGTTTTTCCCCTCTAATCTACAAAGTTATCAGGCACCAAAGGGCTGTGTTCTGGTATACTGTTTTTTTTTTTTTTTCCATTGGTGCTGTCAGAACGTAATCACCCCTGCAGAGACTCAAACTTTTTCTCGTTAAACTGTTGATATGGAATTTAAACCAAATGAATAAATAGAAATTAGACTCACACTGCATTTGTCCTCTGTATGCAATTTGGTGAAACGCAGGTAACCAACTGGAGCAAAAGCATCTGCAGAATGGATCACTGTCTCAGATTCATCACTGCACAAACAGAAGAAATTCAGGTATTTTAGAGGTTAAAACACCTTGTCGCATTATACTGTTGGACTGCTTCACTCACATGACTATCTTCTTTTTGAAGAGCGGACAATCAAGGGTGAAGGTTTCATATTCACCTCCTTCACCACAAATATGGACTCCATACTTCTGGGAAAGCTGCTTAAGCAAATCAAAGAATTGTTTTAAATACTATAGTTTTGTATGGGGAAAAGATGTGTAATATGTTAGTCAATTTACAAGAATGTATAAATTGTGCTACAGTACATCACTAAATACTAAATATTCATTGCTGAGAACAATATAGCGAAATTTCAACAATGTTACAACAATTGTTGCAACAGTGCTGCAGAGCTTGTGGCCATTGGGGAGCAACCCGCTCCTAGTGGCCAAAAGTTTCATGGTGTGCCTTTAAGATTATCAGATTATCAACTTTTCTGTCCCTCTTAAATGAAGGGCTAGTAATCAAGATGCTCCAGAATAAACTGGAAGTCAGCCTGTAACAAATTCAAATCACTAAAGAGGAAAAAAAAAAAATAGTACAGTTGTTTCAAAAAGTATTATAACATTATGTTGTTGATCTGTAAACATCTGACTGAAACTGTATAAATCAGCATTACAAATAATACAACGTGAATGCTAAAATATTAGATAGTACTGAGGTCAGATAGATGGAGATGTATGAGTGTTGGACCTGTTTCAAGTAGGGCTGCATAGAGGCCAGGGATTTTCCTAAGTGCTTCTCTGGATCCAGACCTGGCATCCACATGGAAAAAGCAGAAGAAAATTCACAAAGCAGTACAAACAGAGGAGAATACACAAACACAAACATGGTGCACACATGCAGGGAGAGAAAGAGAGGAAGAGAAAGAGAGAGGCAAAAAGAGGTCTGATCAGAAACAGACTCAGTGATTGAAGATGACAGGCAGGGAGGTTTACGGGCAGTCACACAAAAACACTCCAAAACCTGCACCCTGGATCTATTTGTTTGACTTTGCAAGTAGTGTACACAGATTTCTCTCTGTAAGGGCAACAATTTTCAACTGCCAGCCACAAACTCCCCCAGTGCACCCTTGCCTACCCCATGCACATCTAGTCCCCTTTGAGAACATAATCTCTGGAAAGATATCTTGTTTATTTGTCTTGTTTCTCCTCTTCCCCTGAAATCGTCCATGGAAGTGACTCACAGACAGTGAAAGAAGACAGAGAAAGAAAAAGGTGCTGGTCAGTTTCCCATGCATACTCTGTGTGGCATGGTTGTAAAATACAGACTCATTATGCCCCGACTCCCCAGACAGTAAGACTAAAGCGCTGAAGTTAGCATTTACAAAAATAAAGTCACTCTTCCTTTTTTACCTATATATAAAAATCTGCAGATTAACAAAAACTTGTCTAATTTACCAATTAAAAGGCAAAATAAATCTGTCACCAGTTTACTAACCTTGTCATGTTGAACAGGTTTAGATTGCAAAGGTAAAGTCATGATTTTAACACCTTGGCATACGAAAATAAAATAAGGGCTCAACTATGAACTCCATTTCACCCCAGACAGAAAGTGAATGCCTCGATTTCCTACAGTACATTCTTCAGCGCTTGGACGAAAAACAAAGCTTACAATACCAGGTGCTTATGACAAAGAATAGAACAATAAAAACATAACAGGACATGGACATTAACTGTTAAATTTGAGGAAATTCCAAGCCATGTAGTATTTTCCCTTTATTCCACTTTTACAGTAAAAAAGGATCAGGGTGTAGACACTGAAACCAAACAAATTAAGCTAAAGATCTTTGATACATTAAATTTCTTTTTAAATGGGGAACAAGTACCTTACAATAAAGTTTTTTTTTTTTTAAACTAAACTGAGATTATTATTATTAATTTTTAATTAGATTAACTGAAGGGGCCAAGTCACAAAATTTGATTTTACAAATATCTTCCCCAGTAGCTCACTCTGGTTGAATACATGCTTTCCTCTTATGGGACCATGTTCGCTTATTAGCTTTCATTACTTCTGTGTTTTACACTTTGTTTGCTTGTTTACTAAAGCCTTTTCAGTATCATAACACCATGTGACCAGAGGTACTCATTGCACATGAATAGATTCAAACAAGGACATATTTTCCCAAGTAGAGGAGTTGAAAGTCCAAAATCAAGTGTGAAATGGCTGAAATAATATCAGATACCAAAAGGGGTTTGACACAAGTAGTGCTCTGAATACAATAGGATTGTTGGTGTTATCGAAGCGAAAGCTGAATCCGCCAACACTGGCGAGCTAATGAATGTGAACGTACTGCCAGCAGATTGCGATAAAATACTGGTATTGTGCGTGCTGTAAAAATATTTTCAGACTCAAAAAGGAACTAAGTAAACACTGTCAGGACAAACTATTGGCCTGTATTGTTTTATTTACGTAAATATATGCTTTTGTCGTTTTTGATAAAGGAAATGTTTAAAAAGAATCTGGATAACAGAAGCCTTGATCTGTTTTGGAAGAATTGTGAGTGCTGGTGAAATTTTGCATCCAAATTTTGGTGTCTGAATTTATTTTTTAAATATTAAAAGACATAATTGCACAGGTTAAAAAATCTGTTTTATAAATTCCACTTCTAAAAGAGATCTAAGTCTAATGAGACAGTTTTTGTTCCACAAGATCCAGATTTAATATTTTACAGTCATTCTTCATATTTGGACTGTTAGAAATGTAAACAGTACAAACATACCCTCAATCTATCAATAACTCATGTCATTCTGGAGCTGCAGCATTATAATTCCAACCAACCATCACTTTATTGTATAACCGTGTTATGTCTGGAGTGAACTAGAGGATAGATTTAATATAGAAAAGTTGGTGCAAGTTATAATCGTCAACAACATGTTGAATAAAGTGGGGGTGGGAAAGACATCTGCAGGCCCAGATTAATGCAGTGGGCGTATAGACAATATTTATACAATTAGCTAAAATAAAATACAATGATGGGACTTAAATGCTGCAATGCATTAACAATAATACTAGAGTTTTATTTTGCCACTCTCAATGTTCCTTTAAGGGCTCCGTATGACGCACACTTATGATGTATTCAATTATTTGCTTACTCTGGTTTGCAATTATTTTGGGTCAAGCACGGACTGTGAAGAAGTGATAAAAGGGATAAAAAACAACTTTTTAGCATCATATATTTATATGATGCATCTCCTTTGATTGAAGGGGTTAGGAGTGATCTATGTAACAAACAGTGATATTTGGGGAGCCGTATCCTCTGTTGGGTTGGGTGCTTTGAGTTTTATCCAGTCCATAAATAGTAAACCTCTTCACTGTATGACTTTACAGTATTTCATGTTTCCCTAATTCAACAAGCTTTAAGAATATGCAGGTTTCATTTTTCCAATAGAAAGTGGCACCTGCCCACTCTAGCAAAAGCACCAATACTTGCTTCAATGATCTTTTTATGATCGTGATGACTGGCCTGAACAAAACCCCACAGAGAATCTGTGAAGTATTTTCAAGGGGATGATGAGAGACACCAAGTAAATTACACCAAGTTGATTCTGTATTGAAATTATTTAAAGTAATATTATGTGATATGTTGAGTTTCCATTGTTATGGGTCTTTTTGTAAGTGGATGTTTTTTTATTGTTGTTGTTGTTTTTTTATATATGTCACATAGAGTGTACATGTGCCTCTCCAGAGGACAAATGTTTGTGAAGTTACTAACTTGAAAGGAGAGAAAGTACGATGCAGAGAACTTGTTCTAACCTTTGCCCAATCAGATGAGCAGATAAATATTTATTGATGACTTTATTTTTTAGAAGAGGAAGGCACCAAAGGAAGAAACTGTGCATTTTATTTAGGAAGATAGTTTCTTAGTTTTGAGAGGATATGCTTGCAAATTAGTTTAGATCATTTCTCCCTGAAAATGGAGTGGACATTTTTTACCTTGTTGATAACTTGTGACTGGATTTTACTCTGCTTTCAATAATCACTAACTGGTAATCTAGTCTTATGGACCTTGAAGGATATTTTTGGATTAGTTGGAAGCACATGTAAATTATCCATCTGATATTTTTGCAACTACTTCAGTGACTGACATGATCATTAACAAGCTACTGATGACCTATATGGTGGGGTTGTAGATTTGAGACAGTGATGCCACTGTAATAAAAATAGTTGGTGAATTGACCTCAAAATTTCTCCAGAAAATGAAATATAGGTCTTCTACTAGTGGAGATTGCATGGTACTGTTCATTGGCATGATCATGTGTTTAATTAGACGAATGAAGTTAATCCTAATGTGAGAATCTCTCGTCTCTCATGGCCTGACAACCTCAAAGGTTAATGTGTCATCTTCAGACCCCATGGGGAGCGACGGCTGGAAGACGAGAAGAAAATGGAAAAGAGATGTGAAGGAGGGGATGTCGCATCCCATCCCTGCGTTCATCTTAATCCCAGCTGTGTCTCTCCTGTGGGTCCCCGTGGTCCGGCGCTTCAGGGAGGAGAGACCGAGGGCCACAGTGGTGAGGAGGGAGGGGAAAGGAGGAGAGTAGACAGGGTGTGAAAGGATAGAATGAGCAGGCCCTTATTCTCCTCCCAGGGGATCTGTAGTCTTAATTAGTGTGAGAATATCTAATCTCAACATCCTCTCATCTTAACCCCGCCACAAAGGTAATAAGGAGGGTGAAGAAAAGCATTAAAATTCAATCCAATTAAAAAATCCTCTTTAATTAGTCATGCCTTTTAACAAATTTTGAAAATTGGCTCTGAACTCCTGTGGGTGGGGGGGAGTTTTTAATATGTTCATTAACTTCCCAGCTCTTAAATAATATATGACACATGATTTGATATTTACAAGGGGAGAAAGGGATGACTGAAACCTGCAACGACAAGACTGAGTGATAAAACCATAGTAAGATGGCATTAATGTGGAACCATTTCTCTAAAGACCACTTAGCACTTGTGTGAGTGTTTTCCTAATTGATGCTCCAGATAAAATTAAGGTTACTGAAACCATTTGTACATGAAGGAAACTGGAATAAGGCCGTACTTGTACAATATATACTTTGCAAAGTCTTAAAGAAGCCATCAGCGTGAGCCATTGGCGATCTAACACCACTCATTTGCATGATCTCCACATCTCTGTCTCCTCTAAACCTGTTTTACAACTTGACCTAAACCCAATTACCTAACCTCATTATGCCACATTAAACCCAAATAAGCCCACTAGAAGCTGCCATTAGTCTGCCACTAGAGACAGCAAGACCTCTCCTTAGAGAGACACAAGCTTTGCTGAGATGGACTGAAAGGGAAGACTCTCTTTTAAAAGGCCCTTTTTACATCTTATTATCCCATAAAAGTCCAGTTAAATTCAGTGAACTTTAAAACCCCAATGTCCAGTAATGACTAAATGCATTTTTAGAAGCTCAGTAAAGATTTAGAGGGTAATATTAAGACAGGAGACAAAGTTTGCCAGGAGACCAGGGAAAGGAGTTTTCTTTCTTGAACTGAATTTGAATAAAAAAAACATTAAAACTAATGTTTAATAATAAAAATACAATATCCTACAGAGAAATTGTGAGTCTAGCACTAAAAAGTATATCAGTCAGTTAAAAGCATTGCCTGAACATAAATAAATATTGAAACAAACTTAATTTGCTCTCACAGATGTTCAGTGGATTCAATAGGAAAACCATGTGTTCAAATAAAGAACAAAAACAACAACCAAGAACCACCTCCACACATGAAATTACAAAAAGTTAGATTAGGGGTGGCAGAGTAAAGTTTATATCCAGTCTTCATGGACATGAATATCATACTAATTGTTGGTCTTTTTATATTTTCCCCCAAAAAAAAAAAAAAAAGCTTGCAGTTTAAATTAATTTTGGATTTTCAAACACTGCAGAACAGAAATGATGCACACATCATATAAATAATGGACTTTTCTGGTGCTGCTCATTTAAATTGGCTGGTTTTCTGGCTCCAACAGTTTTAAGAATATTCACCTTTATCAACCACTTCTGATTCTTGGCATCATGTTCATGTTGGAAAACATGTATAAACCAAATCATATTTCTATGATTAGAGTCAGATTTACTGACCACCAATTGGGTGTAAAGAAATAATGGGATTGATGAATTAAAAATTGTCGTCAAATTGGGAATAAAGAATTCCATGAATAACATGGGAATATAATAAGGAAACCTGAGAAGCAGTTATGGATCAAAGTGGGATGCTCTCAGCAAGCAGATTAGCTCTAAAGAATGATTCCCCAAAAATAAATTATAATCACTCCTCAAAATTAGCAAGATCGTTGAATTGTGCATATTTAATGTCTCCAACTTGCATATGCTACAATTGAGATTTTTTTTTTTTTAAAGTAAAGTCAATTTAATACATCTTACACTTTTCCATGAAGCAAGCACAATGTGGTAGTATCACTCTGGGAGTTTCTGTCATACCCACAAATGCACAAAGATTTAAAAAAATCAAAATCTACCACAATGTTCTTCAATGTTGCACAGAATCAACAGGTAGTGTGACCCAACAGGACACAAAATAAGACATCGAAAGTGGTTTTGGAAATGAAAAGGCAGGCTAACATGCACCTTCTGAAAGGACCCTCAACCCAACTCTATAAACTGATGATCCACAACCAAAAAAATGATAATAAAATAAATGAATTGAATTTTAGTGATCTCACAATGGAGAAATGAACTCTCTGCATGTAACTCATCCCCTTTTGGGGAGCAGTGGGCTGCCACTGTGCAATGCACGGGAAGTAACCAGGAGTTAAGAGTCTTGCTCAGAGAGCCAGAGCGGCAGGCTGTGGGAGTGGGTTTCAAACACACAACCTCAGGATTCCAAGCCCTATGCCCTAACCCAGGAGTAACCAATTAAAAATCAGCGGGGTCAGAATAAAGAAAATCCCCAACTAGTAAAGGTCCGGAGACATTTTTAATTATAATCTTTTACTTTAAACAGAATTTAACACTGAAATAAAATGAGTTTTTTATGCATCCATGTTATACATTAAATTTTTAAATAAAGAAAAAAAAGAAAAAAAAGAAAAGAAAATTTTTCCATTTTAAAACCTAAAGTGTTTTTTGAAGAAGAGAAAACAAGCTTTCAGTTTGGTACATAGACAATTTCCTGATTCACATGTTTTTTAAAACACCTGAACTGAACGTTTGTTATTTATTTATTTTATGTCTTAATGAGAGAAGTGGGATTTAGGCTGCCCTGCAAGGCTTTAAACCTGGGTTTGAATGGAGACAAAGCCATTCTCAAGCACATATTAAGGTGCTCGTTTTAAGCCTGGATCCATATTTATTTTTTATTCTCTTCATGGTGGAGAATCCTGCTTCACAGCAGCAGGTTGAGCCGAATATACTCAAAATGTGCAGGGTCCGCTCCGGTCCGGCCAGGTCAAGATCCGCTATTGCAATGGCACCAAACAGATGAACGGCGAGAAGATGCGGTTTGTCAAATTAAAATATAGTAATGACAGATCGGTAACTACAACTAAGAGCATAATTCTTATATATTAAAAAAAAAAACTAACGCAGTTTATTTAAAAAAATTGGATGAAAACAATTGGTACTTCACCATACCAGGAATCAAATTTCTCGTATCTATCAGAAACCGCACATATGCTGGATGCTGATGGGGATTTCTTAATATGTCATATTAAATGATTGATAATAATAATAATTAATAATAATAATTAATTGAATGATTAATAAATACATCTAATACTAGGAGAGGTATATTTATATTTGCATCTGCATGTCAGTGAAAAAAATCACAATAAATTCAACCTCCGTATTAACTTCTGCTTTTAAAAAATATATTTCTTATCATTATTTTATCCTAAACATTCAAGACTCAAATTTACCTTTAAAACTATCAGACTAATACGTATTATGTAAGATAAGAACGTGCATTTCAAATGGATGCAAACTTTTCATCAGTACCCAAAGAATCCATCATAATCTCTGGCTTCATACCATTGATTATATCACAGGAGGCTCAGTGGCTACAAGGCAAGAGGCAGCAAGTGTTTTGTGAGAGAAACAGAACTTAAACCAAAGAAAAGATTCTGGAATAAAAGGTATATTTTATTTAAAGAAATAAGAGACAAATTTATTTTACTGAAGTTAAGACAGGAGAAAAGACTTCTCTAAATTCTAACCTTCTTAAGGACAGACACAATTATCTCCAGTCCACTATCTTCTTCCATATCTTTTCAGAGACCAAGATCGGTCTTTCAACCCTTGAAAAGGTAGATTTTTGTAACCTACATCACTGGGTTGCCTATTTAATTAAAACTGCTTGTGATTATGCTTACTGAGCCTAATGCCAAATTAAAAACCTGGGAGATTCTAGATACTGTCTAAACTGAGCTGAGCGCAGTATTGCAGACATCAACGGCTGTCTTAAGATCTGGTGAGCGAGCCGACAGCTCTGCTTTAATCCCTCCCTTTTAGAGAAAAAAAAGCAGAGAAAATTGGATTCATGATGTGTAACATTTTAGCTTTTAAATGGAGGAAATAAGCATCTCTTCCCTCCTAGGTGAGCCGCATCAGCCTTTACACAATGTTCTAAAAGGCCCTTTACCAAAACAATAGCTGTTCACTATCTCCTAATCTTTGCAAAGCAGACAGATGATTATAGCAGTGAAATAAGAACAAAGGATAGGGAAGTGGTACGGCATAAAGGACGCTAAGATTAACTGGATATGTGAAATTTGTCAAGCTGTTAACTCAAATTCTGTTGGTGGCAGCAGCATAATAGGCAGCATGAACTGTGCTTAAATCCCATCAGGAGCTAATCTTATTTTTCAGAAAACAAGTAAAATAAGAAAATAAAAGATAAACAGACTTCAGTAAAGTGTGCATGAACATGTGCTCACAGTGCAAAAATATACCATAGAGCATAATTCACTTCTTTCCCCCAATCAAAAATAAAAGGATTTATAGCCAAAAAAGATTCCTTAGAGAAATGTTATCATTTTAGAAAAGTTTGCCACCTTTTTTGCAGATGTATAAAGTGGACTGATGGAGTCTTATTGTAATATTACCGTGCATATTCTTACATTTTCATCTGAGCTTTAGTTTAGTTTTCCAATATATGTCTTAAAACCATCTCAGTGCTGCCCTAAGTGGTTAAACTGTTGATACTGTAGTTGAAGTTTTCTATTGGTTTAAACGACTCATGCTTTGAAACATGTATCAAGAAATGCATAAATGTACCCATCCATCCATCCATCTATTTTCTGTCACGCTTATCCACAGCGTAGTCGCAAAGGTTGCTGGTGCCTATCTCCAGCTGTCTACGGGCGAGAGGCGGGTTCACCCTGGACAGGTCGCCCATCGCAGGACAACACAGAGACAAACAGGACAAACAACCATTCACACACACAGTCACACCTAAGGAAAATTTAGAGAAGTAATTTGAGCACAAGGCACTCAAATTACGCACATTAAAAGACCTATTTACGTTGCAATGACCGGTGTCTCTCTGCTAATTAGACTAGCTGCCACTTTCTCTCATCCAGACCAATTCCCTGCGTAGCTACCTAAACTATCTGCTATTAGGGGTGAGAGGAATTTATTCATGTTTATTTTCAGTTTTACTGTTTAACCAGGCTCCATCTACAGAGATGCTTTAATCTCATGAGGCGAGTGTTTGACATTTCTATTTTAGTTATGTGCATATTAAAATTTGACCCACACGTTTTTCTGTCTCAAAAGAGCATTTTAGAGCAGCCTTAATATCTAGCATCATAACAGCATGTACAACGCTTCATTTGGGTTTCTCTCAGAAAGGTGTTAGTCTAAAGACACAGTTAACGCAGATATTCCCCCGCCCCCTCCGTAGACACTCTGCTGCACCACTCCAAAATTGTAGGTGGCCGCAGACAGAAGGTCTCTGATTGGTCAAATCTACATCCGCTCTACACTATGCATATTTCCTGTTTGGTACCTAACTGGCTTGTTTTGTTTGTATGACCGCTATTGTGGAAAACGACTCGTGAAGATGGACCAGCTAGAAGAGCGAGGTGCGCCAGAACGCTGGGACCCTTTTTCCACCTGGATCCCCGCTCTTTTTCCCCCTCATGTCCCTTCGTTGTCACACAAACTTGGCCCCACTTCCTCACCGCCTCAGCCGTATCTAGACCCAAAGCTAGTTATTAAATGTCCGTCTTGCATTGTGGCATGGAATAACATAGTGCAGACCACGCTTCAAAACTGGGCATAAATCAAAAATAACTGCATCATACCTGCGACAAGCTCACTGTGACACACTGCTGCGGGAGTATAACCAGCCCTTAACAGCAAGCTGACCCCTCAGCTGAGGTCATGGACAGTAAAGGCTGAAGTAGCAAATCAGTGTGAAAGAGGTGTATAAATCTTCAACAAATTAGTGTTGTTCTTTTCAAAAATCTTGCAAAATATGTTTTACTTAATAAACTACTATCATTTGAAGCTTACTAAAAAACTAAATAAAAAAGAAAGAAACACATATAACTAAATTTCTTCGGCAAAAGTAACTCAACTGTTCAACATCAAAACCTTTTAATTGTACGTTTTGTGACCATTAACCTTCTCTAAAGGATCAACTTAATTCTGTTTTTTGATAGTCTAAAGGCTTCATTCAAGTTCATACACTCAGACCTTGATTTCACACGTGCCAATTATTTGTGCAGCTCCGGACCAATTAACTGCTGAACCTGTGCCCTGATGCATACCTGCACTAATCAATCAATTATCTAATTACATGAATATTTTATATTAGCTTTTAGAAATGCCAATTAGCATGGTCAGCCCATAAAATATTGCATTTTAAAGAGACAGCTCCACAACCACACAACACATTTTCCTTTAATTAGAAGCATTTCTGAGCATTAATTTGCATAAACTAAACTAACTCCCCTCTATGAAGGTTGGAATCTTAAAAATAAGTCATCAGAATAAAAACATGCTATCTAAAGACTGATGTTAAGGGTCATCTGGTTTTTAGACAGACGTGCCTCTGGTGTTGGTGTAATTTTGGTCCACTGGAGAAAATAATAATGGAAAATAAATCTTCAATGGCTTTAAATAGCTGAAAACTGAAGATAGGCAAAAAAACAAAGCGATTTCATCCTTACACAGAATATCATAAGCTGTTGCAGTTGAGATTTCAGGAGCAGATTTAACCTTTGCCCCAGGAAAGTTTTTTTTTTTTTTTTTCACTCCCGCTTTTCTAAAATGTCTGCAAAGGTAAATCCTCAAAGACTCGTTTTCTTTCTTTGCCACACAAAAAAACTGAAGCCCACCAGGTACGCCTTTCTGTTACCCAATCTCCCCTAAACAGCTCACCGAACTGCTCAGACCTGCTCCCACCAAAGCTGCAATTATGAGGGCTGCTTGGAACGCCTTCGGCACTTGCCCCTCTATTCAATTCTCTCCTTTCTAATTACCACTGCCCTGGGACAGGTGAGAAGTCAGGCCTGATACGATCTGCTCGCTTTACCTGTAGCCAAAACACATACACATACTCACACAAACATCTTCAGCGCGAACACCAAGACACACACTTAAAGGCACCTGGGGTAATCTTCTATTCTAATAGTAATCTTTTAAAAAATGTTGGGAATTTGGTTTTAGACCAAGCTGTGTTTAGATTAGAAAGCTTGGCAGTTTGGCACAGTTACAAGGGGACATGTTTACAGAGTGGGCCATCTTCTTGAAAAAATAATTACTTTCACAGGGATTAATTTATATCATGATTAGACCATAAATGTGGACCTAAATTTCCATAGGTGGATGTTCTTTATGAAAAAATTTATCCGACAGTGCTACCCAACCACTTGTCACTCTGTGTATAAAGAGAAATGGGTGCATGTAGATCAAGTCAGGGCATTCCAGCTTACCCTGTTAGTCTGTTGTCAGGGTACATTTCATAAGGTCAATTAATAATTTCCTAAAAAAAAACAGCAGATCAATTTCAACAACAAATGAGATCTGGATAAAATGAAGTCCGACATCAGTCCTTCTTTGATGCAAAGTTAAGTGCTGATTTGCGAGTGGATTGCATTGGAAGTGTTGAAAGTTATGCAGCGTATCCTGAATGTGTTATTCTGGTCTGCAGGTCATCAGTCATCCACAGACCTCGATTCGACTCATTACTCCCACAGGTGACAACAAGCACTTAACAGCATGAAAACAGTGTGTATATAATGACCTCCACCCTGCAAATACTCTAAGTGTAAAAAGGACCATAGCCATGATAATCATTTAACTCTGGAAGTTATCAAGGATCCAGCTGCACCATCAAGTAAATCTAGGTAGCTACAGATCCTGACATCATGTACTTGAAAGCAGAAAGCTAAAACTTTACTTCTATCCGTACTGTTTTAGAGTAATCTGAGCTTTTTGTCCTCAGGCTCCAAAACATGCAAGAAGAGAGCATTTGACTCTATAGTAACCTCTTTCCTCAGAACTGAAGCTGCTGAAGACATGGAATTAAAGAAACAAGATTTTAATCTTCACTTCACGGACCACAAAAATGGAGTTATGCATAAGTGAGCCTCTCCTGCAAGGTGGAGACATGCAGTGGTTATTGACAGCTTGCATTAATGTACTGAGCAGTCACCTGTGAGTATTTCTCAACTGCCAGCCGTCTCCACCCACCCTCCCAATACAACAGCGCAATAACAACTCTCTCCTCCTCTTTTGTGCTCCTTATCTTTCCATATCTTTCTGCGGTTCAATTCTTTGCCGCTGGCGCAAGTCTTAACCCCGCTGCTAAGCCGCTGATTAATGAGTAGGGTACTTCTTCATTCGTCTCCCCTTTTTCCTTTAGTTGCACCACTTATTTTTTCTTCCCTCCACTATCTTAGACTTATTCAAATTCTGTGTTTCTGACACACCCGGCACCTCAAGAATAAGGAAACAGAAAAAGAGAAATAGGTGACTAAATCAGAGATTGACTTTCTGGTCACAAAAAAAAAAAAAACCTCACCAAATGCAGCCACTTTGATGAGGATGGCGTTTAAGTCGGATGCGATCATCTCAGAAAGCAGCGACTCTTGGTCTCTGCGCCACAGGTAGGCCAGGGGCTGCAAGCCAAGTCGCTGGCATCTATAAAACAAGTGAAAGCGTTGCAAGATTTAATATAACAATCTGCATACTGTAGAAGAGTTTCATAGCCCCATCTTGGAATAGCACTGTCCTAAAGCTGTCACCATGATTTGAGTTCACACCTCATAAAGGGAAAAAAACGCCCCATTTAAAGACTTCTGTTAAAAGATGAGACCAAATTTGTGTAAAACAACAAGCAGGAGGTAACAGGAGCCAAAATGTCTCCTCAAATGACTGATGGTAATTGTTACTAAGTCATGGGGGCTTAGTTAGGCCCTGTCCATAAGGTGATACGATTAAAAGTAAGAACAAAGCTATTTTGATCATTTAATCTGTGTACCCAAATGGACCCTTCGTTTTCATAGAGCATAAACTGTCGTTTTTCCAAAGTGGGTCACAGAGTGGACCCACTTTGCCAGTTTCATATTTCAGTGTTTTCATGCGAGCTACATCTTTTTTTTAAAGATGACATTGTAGGTTAACCTTCTTCTGTTACCAGTATGTGCCTCTTAAACACTTTTTTGCTGCTTTGACCTCACATGAGTTTTCTGCATATGCCCAGTGTTTACATAGGTGGTTTGGTTGTAATTCTGTGGCCCTGTCACAGCACAACCTAAGGGCCTGGCATATGTACTACAGCTTCCTCACTGGTACTTTGCACACTCATGTGGATGCAACTTTTATTCTAAGTCGTTTATGTCCGCCATTCTGTGGAGTAGGCCTTATCGGTGCCCCACACAATGCCTTTAAATTAAAGGTGATAGCTACAAGTTTAACTCCACCAAGCCAGTTAGTGGCGCAATTGAGCTTCAGTAAGTGGCACACTTGAGCTTGCTTGCTCTTTTTCTATAGTGCAATGGCTAGGTCTGATAAAGCTAATCCAACAATTAAGTCACCAGCAACCTCAGTCAGTGTCCCTCTGAGCCCCTTTGCCTCATTAAGTCAGAACCAACCCTTCTTTTTTTAGAAGAAGAAGCCATTTCTCAGCTGTATCACACAACTCTTAGGATCTGGCAATGGCACCTACTACTCCTATAGGTGTAGAATCCTTTCCCATCAATGCTGGCATCATTTACAGAGGGAAGTATTTTTATATTTTGGACGAATCACATCACATCACAACACAAATCTATAAAACACTAATTTATTTCCATGACTTTTAATGTCCCTAGGGTATAAACACAACTAAGCAGGACCAAAACTAGGGCTGCACAATGTGTGAAAAACTTTTACTATCTCATAACATTGGCAAATGTTGGGATGATGAAACGGATTGCAATAAATACATAACATAACATACAAAATGGTCATGTTTTTCTGCTTTAGGCTTACTGCAAACAGAGCAGAGACAGAGAGAAGTCTATACAGCTATTATTAGAAATCAACAATGTTTTATTGGAGAAAGTTCTTTATTGCTCATTTTTGCAGATTTGAAAATAAAATATTTTGATTTCCTTGATAACGTTATCATCCTAAAACCTTTTTCTGGTTACAATAAGTAAATCCCTGTCTACTGTCATAGAATGCTTTAATGTTCAGCTCATATTGATTGCAGTTCAAGTAGGTCTTTGTGATATTGAGTACATTGATACTACAATAACAATAATTATTTATAACAACAATTGTATCTACTTTACATGCCAACCAGTTGTATAAATGTGATGCTAGAAATGCCACTATCAACATATGCATAATTTGCTAAACTCTTCTGGTAAAGTAATTAGAACTGAGAGTGCTAATAAGATAAGACAAAATAGCATTTCTGCAACAAATGTTGTGGTGTGGTGGAATTTAAAAACAGGTTGAATATGTGAACAAGCTGTTGTGATCCATGTTGTTGTGAGTCTGCTTCTGCTCAAGACCAAGAGAATCCTGTTAGGTTCAGGATACATGGGAGCTGTCCATGTATTCTTCCTTCTGGCTGCAGAAGGACAGAGCATAAAGGTCCTACTAATTGACAGAGCATAAAGGTCTTTTCCAGCCAAAATAGCAAAGCACGAGGTAAATAATTTTAACAGATGGTTTAAATACAGGTTAATTAAATATTGGGTAATAAAAGATTGTTTTTGTGTTGCTCTGTTCACAGGAAAAGCTAAGAGACTAGGCTAGGGAAAAACTTGGAATGAAAAAATACTTTATTGACAGTCAAACATAAGCATGTCTTAAGTTTTTCTCCAATCCAAATGCAAAAAATGTTTTTCTTTATTGCAAAAATCATGAATATCATCACATTTTCTGTTTAATTCCTCTTCTCTTGACAAGAACCATAAACACTAAGATGAAACTAGCCTAAATAAAAATAGAATAAACAAAACAAAAAGTGTTTACGTGTTTAAACAGGACACTGCCTTAGTTTAGTTTAGACACACAAGTGAGGTAAACTGGATCTTGTACCATTTTCCAATGGTGGACCACAGAATGTGCCTCACTGAGAAGCAACTAAGCTGTGCTGTTATAAATCTGCAGTGTTTGACTTACACATTTTCCACACGGACCCTCTGGTAATCGGACAGAATGGCTCCTACTGACACCGCCTCAATGGCCTCTTTTTCCTGTCAGGACAAACAGACAATGAAAACTATTAATGTAGGCATGTGCAAAACACCTAGCTTTACATCTCACAGGTGCACAAACGTTTTTTTTTAAAGAATTTAACCAACAACTTTTTTTTTTTTTTTTATTTCCTTAGTGATTGAAACTTATTAGATAGATACATTACAAACAGCGTCATATTTTTCAAGCATATTTGCTATGAGCCTCTAGGAAAATACATTAAACCAATTAAAAAAAATAATAATTATTACAGAGATGTTAAAACTTACACAGACACAAACACAGTGGTAGCTAAGTGGAAGGAAAAACTGTGGTAGAAAAAACGTGCAGAAAGAACAGGGACTGTAGCTTTGAAAAAATTTTGATGCAAAGACCATTTCTAAAGTCTGGGGAGGCTGACATAGAGAGGAGTGCAACAAAAACTAGAGATTTAAAAGTCAACTCAGACAGATGTATCCAGAACATTGGCTACAACTGTGGATATCCTTTTATAAAGACAGAGAAAACTTATAAGAGCATTGATCGGGATGACGAGTGACAGAAACAGGCTGTAGTTCATTGATCCTCTTCCAATGAAGCCAATTTTTTATTTCAGTTGAAAATCAATGTTTCAGATTATGGAGGAAGAATGGAGAGGCACAGAATACAGGCTGTATTTAGTTTCCAGTTGGTGACGATTTAGTCATCTGCTGATGTTGGACTATTGTTTTTTTTATTAGGTTTAAAATCAGTGGAGATACCTAATGTTTTTCTTATCCTTCCCTTTTGATGATAAGTTTTATGGAGAAGCTGGATATATTTCCCTGCAGGGCCTGGTACCTGCTCCCACAACCAAAAGCAACCACACCTTTATTAACTATGGTATCACTCTGTTGGATTGCCTAGAAAGCTAATCTAACCAAAGAAGCATGAAGATTTAATCTTTTGAAGCCACAAGAGTTTAAGTTTTTGATCATACTCTAAAAAGGCAGACTTAATTGCTGTTTATTTCATATTCACACTTTAAAAAACTGTGCAACGACGATGCAATTGAGAGATGCTGTCGCAGCAATGAGATGTGTTCAATCTTCTCAAAGGAAAACAGGCTTTATCTGGAGTGACACTCAGACACAGAGGCATACTATCACAAGCAAGAGCTACATGCTGATGGATATGCATCCTCATAAATGCCTCCACGGCCCCCCCTCCTCTACCCACACACACCTGCAGATTCATTAGAACATTACATGGGCTGTAATTAGAATGAAAGGCAAAGATAGGAGCAGTGGAGGGATGCCCAAGTCTCCAGTAAATTACCTTGTAGCCATTATCAATTTCCCTGGCTACTGGTCCTTAAGATAACCCCCCCTCCATTGCCTCTCCCTCTCCCTGTGGTCCCTTCCTGCAATTTTTCTCTGCCTGATAAACATGCTGATTAAAGCGAACACGGTGTAAACCTTTGATACTTTCCTAAATGAAATCCATGCCCTGCCTGGGGCTTGATGCTGAGCTCAGACACAGAAGCAAACACGCGTGCACTGCTCCACATAGGCGTGTCAGCTAATCAGATAAAGGATGCGCCCTGTGCACATGCACCGCACTAACTGTGGAACAGAGGATGTGAGGTATTAAGCCGAACACATACAGTCAAACACAGACATATCTTAAGAAGGATTTTCTTCAAGTTCTGAAATCTCTCCAGACAGTCCAGGACCAGAACATACATTAGAGTCAATCCCATTACACAGTGACAGTAATTAAGTCAGACTGATAACATTTCAGGCCAGCATAGAGGGAAAGGTGGCTGCAGGCGGTGTCATGTAATTCTAGGTAAGCCTAGAGGAAAACACCACTCTAATACAATGATAACCTTTAGCCTAAATGCAACTGTCACTCTTTAAAGAGGCAAATTAGGAGGCAAAGAGTGGAATTAGAGAGGACAGGCAGAAAGCTGAGAAGATTCACAAAGGAGAGAGTTTGTAAAGGAGCGTGCAAAATCATCACCAATTTAGTCCCTGGGCTTTAAACTTGGCAGGACCTGACAAGAGTATCAGAGCGCTGGAGCAACAACAAATAACAGCTTCTTTGTGTATTTTAGTCCGTCTGCCTCTATCCTCTCGCTTTCTCTCTCAGGAGGCAGGCGGTTATGGTTACTTGGACCTCTAAGGTTCAACTCTGCCTTGTCTAATTAAATGACACCTCTTTTTTTCCAGGGCTCTTATTACATCCCATCACACAGCCTTACAGCCTACTCTCCACTAATTATAACATGAGATGAATTCCTTACACATCCCTTTTTGTTTGCAGTGGGGACTTTTGCTACTGGAGCATTTGGCAATGGCTTCAGGAAATGATTATTTTGGGAAATGGCTTTGTTTTTGTCACCATTACACAAGCGCCATTAGACAGGCTGGAAAGAAGGGGGATAGTGCTGATCTGGAGATTATTTTACAAAATCGATTCCAAGACATAGGTGGAATTCTTTTGAATAGGGATTAGATTAGGAATGATTGATGTTTTCTGAAATCATATTGCTATGAAAAAAAGACGTTTTGCGATAGTTAAAATAATATAAATATTATTGGCCAATTTGAAAAGGTCTTTGCAAATGCAAACCACAAAAGTTTGTTCATTTAATGTGATTTTATGGGATACAGCAACACAAAGTAGTGCATAATTGTACAAACAGAGTGGATGGAGGTCTAAGTTAAAAGCAATTTTCAACTTTAGCCAATTATTTATTTTATTAGATATAGTTTAAGAACTTGGACCATTCTAACGTATAAATATCGTTTGATCTGAGCCATTACATTGTTGCTGTAGCTGCTTGTTTTTTTCTAAAAGGTGAGGCGCACCACAGACTCAATTCTACTGTAGTCCCTTTCTATTTTTCTTCTTGGATCGCCCTGTAGCTCATTCCATTCTCTAACTATGACCAACTTCTCCAAATCATTATGCTGACACTGCCTGTCTATGGTGGTGATGAGCAATTCTAGT
This sequence comes from Cyprinodon variegatus, assembly GCF_000732505.1. NCBI lineage: Eukaryota > Metazoa > Chordata > Actinopteri > Cyprinodontiformes > Cyprinodontidae > Cyprinodon > Cyprinodon variegatus. The sequence continues at coordinate 295,665 of NW_015150474.1, forward strand.
TTTCTGTCACAGATGGCCTATTTATTAAAAGCAAATAAGTTCCGTTTTGGTATATGCAGCCCCAAAAGCTCCAGGTTAATGCAGAGACATTTAGCTTGACACCTTAGCTCTCCAGCTATTTAAGCTGCGGAAGCAGCTTTGATCGATCGGAAAACAAGAGCCACATTTTGATCCCCATATGCCTTAAAGTTTTGATAACATGGTATTGCACTTTTCTAGTATGTTTTTGTAACCCAAAACATTAATACCAATGATCAATGTAATAATTTCAAGGGCATCCGCATAAAACAGCTTTTATTAAAAAACCTCTGCCATACAGAGGACTCTAGCGCTGCTCATGGAATGAGGCAAAAAAGGGGAGTGACGTATGAGAACGACTTAGGGTTGGAATAGTGGGAATGTTATGGATATCTGCTGAAGTTTTCATGAATTAAGATAAAGTATGCCTCATGTTGGGTAGCAGCTTCATGCTTCAGCCTCCATGTGTCATGATTGCAGCTCCGGTCGCTGATCTAATTAATCAAGTCATTCACCTGCCGTTCCCATCATCACCAAAAACTTGGACATGGAAATTTTTGGGCCAAAGATGACCAAAAAGTGCATTTTTGGTTTGCGGCCGATAGACATTTAACATGAAACCACATGTACGCAACTAGTGATGATGCAACAAATGGGTTGTCAAGTGGCCAAAGAAAAAGACTCAAGCATGAGAGTGCATGGCAGAGCAGAGTTTGTCAGAGTTGAGCACACGGCAGATAGGATTTGAGTAAGGATGTGTGAGTTTAAATGCTGCATATTGGTCTCACTGAGCACTCAGGTCGGTCGCACAAAAACATCACAATCACCATTCTGAAAATGAGAACAATGCGGCACAGAAAAGGAAACTGACACCGAGCATACCGACTCTGTCTGTGGCGGAAAGGTTTGAAAATTAATTAATTAAAGTATTTCTACAAAGGTAAAGGGCATAACAAAATAAATATTGGAGTTGCTAGGTATTCCTTTAACATTATAGTAGAATAATTTCTTGTAACAGCTGTGATTTATATGAAAACCATGTTAAAGGTATAGTGGAGCAATATGTTTTTCTCAAGAGGATCATCAAAATAAGTGGTCCTCCTAATATTTAATCATTCTGGTGATATGTTTACGTAGGTCCATCCTACGTGCTTCAGTTTCAGACAGTCATTGAAGCTCGCCCTAACGCGGTTGTTTGAAAATGGCCGAGGGTCATAAGACAAAAAGTGTCTATGAAGTGTATGAGAAGAAGAGAAAGGCCTCAGAAGAAAGAAACAAGACCAAAGTGTTTTTGGGAGATTCTTTCATGGGATTGGGTACACTGAAAGCACAGGTTGGGCTTCCCACTGATGCATCGGTTGCTAAGTTTCTACTCGACAGGTAAAGTTTCACATGCTATTTGGAGAAATCATTTCACATCACTTCTAGTAAGAAGAGGAGAAATTGGCTCCTGCATGCTCTCGCACGGATTTATTAGGTGTTACCTCTCCAGAGCAGATACACTGTTGTGCATGTGCATTTATGTTTTAAGTGGACAAGGTAGGTCTTAAAAAACAAAAAAATAAAAATCCTCCACTATACCTTTCATTTAAAGTATAATATACTGATTCATATTTTATAAACTGGTTATATACACTAGCTGTACCAGAGGCGTAAAAGGATGTGTTTCCCCACAATGTGTTTTCTACCGGGTCTGGTTCGGTCATATTAGCCATCACCTTCCAGCTCAGAGTCAGACACTGTCCGCTCTGGATAGTTCTGATCTGTAAGCTGTGATGCCTTCATATTCCTCAGCATCACTACCCTCTCCTGAGCATATACCGGCTGATGGTTCAACCACATAAACCATTTCCAGACAAGATGTTGTGGAACAACCATCAATGTTTCCATCCATCTCATTATAGAATGCTGAGCTAGCTGCAAAAGTGTTCTTCCTCTAACGTCACCAGATGAGATGGGTTTTTAAAAGCTATTAATCACAGTGCTCCTGAGGGGCTACTAAATGTAGGATATTTGTGTCAAAAATAAGCCCCTTTTATTTAGAATAACTCGAAACAACTTGGTATGTCCTGCTGTATAATTTTAATGCAGAATTACATGAAATCCACACTTTAAAGCACATTATTTCTGGTTCTGATGCAACCCCGTTCCTTCCTTAAATCTCTTCTGATATGAAATGGTAAACACAGACCAGGAGCAGCCACATACCGCATTTGGCCATCAGATCACAATTCTGCCTCAAACTCTGTCAAGTTCATTTTTGCATTAACCACATCAAATTAAAGGAGATAATCTTCTCCAGTACCGGTACCAGTACAATGCTATAGAGTTAGTCAAAGGGAGTGATGCATATTCTGATAGAGGAAATAATTAAGTGGTTTTAGCCCCAGTGAAACATTAAGTTTGTAAATACTGTTTTATAACCTTGGTTTATGTTAATGGTCTCTATATTTATGCCTGACCTGTCTATTGTGTTTGTCTAATGTTATTATACACAGAACAGACTGATATAATCTGAGAAATTATATACAAATGACAAATCTAATAATAAGTTGTCTTTTAAAAAAAGATCTGCTTGCCTTGCATTTTCACTTAGGGGTATCAGAGAAAAAGGGGTCATATTTTTGAGATTTTTCTTTATAAAAATATTGAGAACATGCATTAATTTCTTTCCACTTCATAATCATGAACGACTTTATCTAATGCATAAAATTCCAACAGACTATATTAACTTTGCGGTTGCAATGTGAAAAAAATTTAATGTTAAATAAAGGGCCTTGTCTGGGATCTTTTTGTTTTTGACATTAAATGACCGTGACCTTGTTCAGACATTGGGGCCCGTCATCAGACCCTGCTGGTTCTTATTCTGGCATGGTGTTGTGTGACAGTCTAAAATCTCTCGGATCCCCATCAAAGCCAGGCTAAACAAAGGCCTGGCCTGACTTCCCATGTCTTCTCCAGCAGGCGGAAAAGCTATTAATGAGGATCTATGGCCCACAGCAATGGAGGCCCTTAGTCCCCCAAGCTATGTCCATCAGGATACTTAGCCCCATGCAGTCATTAACTTCTGTTACTAATTGTCAAATTCATTAAACTAATCCTTCCCCCACATCCGGATGTCTCCTGTGGAAAAGATAGAGAGGCCTGAGTTATTAAGATGTCAGCTGTGGAAAAGATTAAGGCCAGCAGACTTGCTCCACAAAGAAACGATATGGCCATTAAACTCTGTATCAGGTAGCGTGTGTGATGTATTTTCTAATTATATGTACATTTATCTTTGTATGGGAGTAAAAGACTGGCTCAAATGTATTCACAGTCACAGACATGCCTTCAGTCCTGCAATCTATCTGTGCTAAAGATATACACAAAGATTTGGGGAAGCTGCAATTCTCTCCTCACTTGGTTAGATCTTCAGTCAGGGAAACGTTTAACAGCTAAACCCATTAACAGCAACCAAGGCAATTAGAAAGCCATAAAATATTAAAAATTCAATATTCATATTCATATGGAATACATCAGAACGCTCATTAATGCTCTTTCAACGACTGTCACAATGGGATTCTAATTATAAACCCTTGCAATACAAAGCTCCAATTTGCAGA